>NW_016157097.1:545204-644598 GCF_001687245.7 Rhagoletis zephyria
TCCTCCTTTTCGGTGGGTTTTTATATTAAAAAGGCATCAAAATGGGAAAAACCGCCCTTGGTATCTCTGCATCTGTTAAACTTTTTATGGGAAGATGTATGAAAATTCAACTTGCTATAATTTCATATGCTTAACAGTATCACAACAGTATGTTTACAGTATCTCCCCATAACTTTTCATATGAAAAAATTTATTATATGCATCCCACTCCATATCATTGAATTCCTCATTAGAACATGTAGTCCCTCTATTTTAGCGTATCAACAGTTCATATGGCTTCATACCATGTAAATGCGCCATAATTCTCTAATCGTTCTCGAGTCGGTGACGAACTTTAAGCATAAACAGACGGCAGCGTTGATCCGCATCAACTCGGAAATTAACTGCAGTTGATCCGGATTAAGCCCGAGTTAAGTCCGAGTTTATGCTTTTAGAGAACCACATTATAATTCGATTCGAGAACGATTAGAGAAACAACGCAAATTTAAATAAATGTAAACAAGCAATATTTCAAATGAATGATCATAAATATTGTTTAAGTTCAAACAATTCATTATTATTTTATTGCAAGTACATCTATTACAAATTTTACAAAGAAAGCATTTTATTTAATATGAATACGCCCTTATCTACAACCAGCACATAATTTTGACAATCTTTACAACCGTAGAGCAAATCTAACACCCCTTTTGCGAGTGTCTAGTAGTAGATAAACGACTGTTACTCGATTATCGATTATTCGTGGTATTTTCAAAGTCGTTATCTCGTTCAATAAGTGCGTGTGAATAGTTTATAGTCGCTCTGCCTTCTACAAGCAAACAGTTTTAGAAAAATTAACGATACAAAACTATTCACAGTCGCTTATTGAACGAGAATACACATAAACTTTGGGCCGAATTGAGATTTGACATAACACCCGCAATACAAAATACATGTAATTTTTGTTGTTGTTGTAATATAAATTCACCAGCAAATCACATTGTATAACTTTGTTGTTGTTGTAGCGGCTTCAACAACCCCGCTCAGATCGGTTAATAGCCCAGTCGTTGTCGTCAAGTTCCACCTCAATAGGGTCGTCCACAGGTACAAAGGCGTTAGGGTTGTTGGGTTTTCCGGGCTTACGAAAAGATGTTTCGAGTCATGAGGTGTCTCTCCGCATGCCGGACTTTCATTTGGTACATCTGCGTTTAGTCAGCTCAGGTATGGGTTTAACCTGCTGCAGTAGCCAGAGTGAAGTTGGGCTATTGTGGTTCTGGTCTCTCGAAGCAGATGAAGCTCAGTTCAGTGAATGTCCGGTGGTTGTGCGCCTAGAACGGCATTCACAGGTTTGGAGTCTACATAACTCGCGACTGACTCCCTGTGAATGCCGCTCAGGTCTTGTCTATAAGCTGACGGGCCCAGAGGTTGTTTAATGAACCTCTCTTATCGGTCGATAGGAATCTCCTTTGTTGGTTGGGTCCCCGGTTTGAGCAGTGGGACCACTCTCCCCAATCTCGCGTGGTGCGCAGACCTGAACATGCCCTAAAGTGGCACCAGCCAGGCAGGTGTTGCACTTGAATGATGTCACATTACGGAATATCCTGGTCTGACATGCCGTGCATATTGTAGGAGGAACCAGGAGTTGGCGGCGGCGTGTGGGTAGTGGTGCCGTTGAGTCTGTTATGTGCCCTGTGGTTAAGGGGTGGTCTATTGTGTTGTTATGTTGTTATTTGGTGCTGTGGTGTCTGTGTTGAGCTGCTCAGGTGGACTGGGGTTAGCCGTGGAGGCTGCTCTGTTTGAGCAGCAGGGGGCCACAAACGATGTGGTCCACTGCCGATGTGTCCGTAATCCTGAGCAGACTCTGAGGTGGAGTTGTGGTGTAGTCGTCTCTGGCATACACAGCAGCTGTAGATTTCTGGTTCTGGATTTGACTCGATGCCAGCCATGAGCAGAAGAATACGTTGCAGATGTAGCCCTATGGACGATAGATAGATAGATTTGTTAGAGGATGGGCACTGCGACCTTAGGTCTATTGTGCCCTCATAGCTCATCACAACACCTCGTCCAGCCCTAGTGCTCGATGAAAGCAAGCGTTTGCCTTCTTGACACCGCGTCACGTTTTAAGATGATGTGCCGCGGGGTTTCTGGGACCCTGTCGCAATAGCGGCAGGAATCGTCTGCGCTAATCCCTAAGGTATGCATATGGGCCCGCAGCCTGCAGTGACCAGTTAGCAGTCCTGTTAATAAATCTTAAATTAGTCTTGTTGAGTGTAATTAGTTCTCTGGATCTTCTGGGATTATAGCTTCCTAGAAGTTCTTTCGCCTGCCTTAATCCAGACGTGTTCTGATCAGGTTTCGTTCCTCTACTCTTAACTCTTCCCTGATAGTGTGAGGACCAACTGCAAGGAAGGGTTCTGGTCCTATGGGTCGAGTGGCTGCTGCTTCCCTAGCTAGCTTGTCTGCCTCCTCGTTGCCCTTACACCTTTGTGGCCCGGGACACACATCAGCTGTACTGTGTTGAGTTCCCCCAGGGCGTTTAGTCTCTTTACACATTCCCATACCAACCGTGAATTAATTTCACACGACGATACGGCTGACTGTCGCTGCAGATGATGTGCTGTTTTCTTGGTTGCCTCTGCAGAATTACTTCCGCACAAATATCGATGGCAGAAACCTCCGCCTGAAAGAAACTGGTATAAATCAGCTGATCTAACAACACCACTTTGTATAAAATCGCCTTGTATAAATTCGTCATATAAGGTGGTGTTGCAAGGCGATTTGTGAATTAATATTTCAAGTTCTTCTTCGTAACTAACAAGATTTACAATACGAGTAACTTTTTCCGGTGAATAATGGAGCCGTCTCGAGCCAATTATACATCGAAATCAGTTTTTCGAAACACCGAAACATCTCTCAAATACATTACGAGCTTTCGAGTGCTTTGTGTTGTAATTTCGTTGAATTCCATCTGCTGGGCGTCATCAAGTATGGCTGCAAGGGGTAACCAGAATCACCTTCAACAATTTTCATTGTTAGTAATAGTTTTATAGCCTTTTTAAGTTTTAAAACTTACCGAGTAGCCATGTGTTGGTTTTGGCATTGTTATAATCAGATTTTAGCTCCTGTTCTGCGCGACTCACATCCCAAACAAATGAATCATGATTCGCCCCTGGATGCCTAGCATCAACAAATGTAATGACCATGTTGTGATCGGATATCTGTAAGGAAACTCAGTTTGTTTATGTGTATACTTGTAAAGATAGTAAATCATTAACCTACCGCCATTAAATTAAGACTGCAAAAACTCTGGCGGTTAAGGTATAAATGGTGGTTGTCACTTCCTGGCGACTTAATACGAACGTGTGTTCCATCAACACAACCAATAACCCCAGGTATTTCGTATTTCTCAAAGAAATATTCTTTAACAGCATTTTCCTCATCGATGTTTCTCGTAAAATTCAACCATTTCTGGCAAAAGTGGTCCTCAAAAATATTTAGGCATTCCCTGGCTGCAGTTGACTGCCCCATCGACGAAATATTTTCGTTACAAACAGATTTTTGGTAACTGACGGTGGCCAGAAATCTTAAAAAAGTCGCGAGTTTCAGCTGGTGCGGTAGGTGGGTGCTTCTACATATGTGCTGGAGCCATGTGCTCTTTTAATTTGTTTAATATGTATTGGAATATTTCTTTATTGATTCGGAAATTTGCAACAAATCTAAAAACGAATAACTTGTAGCATACAAAAATTATTTGCTAATCTTGAACTCACTCAGTCTCAGGTAGTTCCATTACATTGGTGTGGTCTCGCAATCTCCTCCTCTGTATCCGCCTTTCCCTCTCTTCAGATTCTTCGGCGTCCAATAGCGCTATAGCAGTATGTATATATTTTTAAAAATTAATTTTCCTTATATTTATTTCTTTCCGCAACACAACCAAGCACTTTTAAGCAAAACCAAAATCTAAACAATTCCGATTTGCCCATTAGAAATAAGCTGAAAATATTAGAAATCTAAGAAAAAATCTTTGAAAGTACATCAAAATTTCATCCGGCAACATCATACAACGTAACCGAAATGATTGCAACGTAAAGACAAGACGAAGACGAACGACAGAGTTACAAAATTGTAATCCGTGACGATATCGCCCACAGACGAATCGTTCGTGCGGCCTATCGTTCGAGATACATAATAAGGCTGGTAAGCTTTTCAATTGCATCAACCGTGTCTTTGCTATCTATCTTTACGCTATCACGACAAAATCACATATGATCGTCTGTGGCAAACGACAGCGAGCACGTTGGCGCGCATGCTCGCACACATGTTCGTCGTGTGTGGCCACTGTAAGGGAGCCGACATTGTCAAGAGGGAGCGAGAAAACTGTTTTCTGAGTAAACCTTTTATTATTGAATCATGAATCGCGAGTACTTTCAACAGAAATTAAACATTTATTAAACAGAAATTGTTTATCTTACTCCATTTTTTCTCTCCAATCAATTATGACATTATTCACAAACGGTATGTTAGACGGTCTGCGGTCGTGTATTTTGCCTATAAGAAAAAAATTTTCTCAAATTCTCTCAACCAGAGAAATAACTTTCTTTAAAATACATACGTTTCAATTTCTTACTGGTAATGGTAGGGTTTCCAAAATCGACTCTGGTTGCTATGGCATTCCGATTACGAATGCAGTTTTTTCAGCCAAGTACCTTTCAAATCATTGAAATTAAAAGTGAACAAGTATTTATTTACATTTTTCATTAAAAAATCGTTAAAGTTTAAACGAAATTTTTTATTAAAATTATCGTCAACAAAATAGCAACTACATGCGACAATCATATGTTTTTCGTTATTGCAAATTTTCTTGCTGGCAAAATTTTTTTTCAAAAAGGGCCATTTTGGTGGAGTTTCCAAAATCGACTCTGGTTGCTATAGCATTCCGATTACGAATGCAGTTTTTTCAGCCAAGTATGTTTCAAATCATTGAAATTCAAAGTAAAAAATTATTTATTTACATTTTTCATAAAAAAATCGTTAAAGCTTATAAGTTTTTAAATTAAACGAACTTTTTTATTCAACTTGGTGTCAAATTAAAAAAATAAAAAATTGCAATTTTGCTTGTGCGCATGTAGAAGTGCGCCTTGATAATCAAACAGTCGGCCGATATCCGTATGTTCGGATATTCGTGTATACGGACTAATTCAAACAGTCGGCCGATATTTTGGTTTGAACGCAATCGGGTGCACTTCTATTTAATCGGCCGGGATTAACTTACAAAAAAAAAATAAAAAATAATAAATTCTCAAAAATCAAAGCGATTTTTTATCAGTTTTGCAAAGAGTTTAGACATTTTATTTTCATGTTTTTTGTTGTAATATAAACCATTTTTTTATAAAAATAAATAAGAAAATAATTTTTTTGTAATTTTCACATTTTTTGTAATTGCCGGTATTCATATTACATCAAAGCAAAATCTGTTTTTGTTATTTTATGGTCTTATAACAATTATATTCAACAATTTTTATTGAGCTTGAGGCCGTTTTTTAATGAAAACTTATTGTGCAAAAGCAACAATAATTTGAAAAAAATGGTAGAAGTGATAGCTATTTCGGAAATCATCACATTTCCTCGTCAGACTTCTTTCAATAGGATGCGAACCGACGATCCCACTGACTCAGCCAGTTGCCTACGCACGGTGCTAAGCTCGCCTTGTTAATTCTTGTTGCTTATTTCCACTATTTCACTTGTTAAGCCAACTACAATCAAGCTATTCATCATGTGATCATGTGGTTGTTGGTTTTGTTGGTTTTTGTTAAATTTTCTATTATTCAGGCAGGTTCTGTAATTCACTTCCGAGTGAATTTCAATAAAATTCGCTTTAAATTCAAATTGGCAGGTGTTGAAATTCACTCGGAAGTGAATTGCAGAACCTACTTGATTAGAATGTTTAACTTTTAGGTGTGCTCGTCCTTAATTCATTTGTTTTTGTTATTTTATGGCCTTATAACAATTGTATTCAAGAATTTTTATTGAGTTTGAGGCCGTTTTTTAATGAAAACTTATTGTGGAAAAGCAACAATAATTTCTACCATTTTTTTCCAACTTCTACCATTTTTTCAAATTATTGTTGCTTTTCCACAATAAATATTCATTAAAAAACAGCCTCAAGCAATAAAAATTGTTGAATAAAAAAAAAATAATTTTTCATTTAAATTGCTTTCGTGCAACTGGCTATAAGTCGGAAAAGCTGCTAACGCAAATTCGAAATTCCTAGATTGGCATTATTGAATCCGTTCGTAATAAGGCTGTGTCTATTCGTATGTTCGGATATTCGTGTATACGGATTAACTCCGGATATCCGGTTATTAACCGTTCCATTTTGTTATCCGAGTATCCAAATAATATCCGGATACTCGGGCTCCTCCAAGCCCTAGCTCGTAATGAGTTTTCGTAAAAATTTTCTACATGTTTGTACAGGGTGGCGCCGAACAACTGTCGTACAGGTTTTTTTGAAAAATAAAAGGGTCCTTTACAGATTTTGCGAAAAAAGTATTTAATTGTTAATTTTGTACCTACATACATGTTTAACTTAAATTTTATTAACAAGTTTTAAAATTTCAATCCTTATTTGCATTTGCTAGCAATGTTAGCATTGGGAGATACACCTGCGTTCAACTTATTAGAAACGAAATTCAAAATGATATTGTTTGCAAATTATGTTAATTTTTTTTATTTTTAATAATTTTAAATTTTTGCAGTCTTTAAAACCTTTATTATTGTGGTTTCTGTTACAGATTGAATTATATTTTAAATGAAAATTATTAAAAATAAAAAATAAGCATAATTTGCAAACAATATCATTTTGAATTTTGTTTCTGATTAGTGGAACGCAGGTGTAAGTACGTAAGCGGCACGCAAGTCTTTTTCAGGTGGATTTATTCAAAAGACTTCCTATAAAAAAAAGGAAAGAAAAGAAAAAATGGATAGGGTTATTGGAATGAATGGCCGTCCTATTCACCAGTTCTGAATCTATTCGATTTCTGAGTATGAAAACTTATGGTGGACAAAGGTATAAAAAGTACAAAGGACTCAGAATGGAGGAAATCGGCGTACGGCTACAGAATTAGTAGTTTTCTTATCGATTTATTATTGCTGCAGGCGATATTTGGGATAATTTTATTCTTTTTAATACTTCATTTATTTTTTGTATGCAACATTGGAACGCATGCTGGATTTCCACTAGGCCTTAAATGGCAAAAATTACAAAGTTAAAAAATAATCGTGTCATTACGTTAAAAAATAGTCATTAAGCTCATTTCCATATGGCATTTTTTTAAATGGCATAAATTTTTCGTCATTTCAATGCCTAGTGGAAATTCGGCATTAAAAACGAAATTAAATATATCTCTCGCTATGGGGCTTCCTACTTTTTCAGTCCTTCCTTTGGCATAAATTGGATGCTTTTAGAAATGCTCTGTCGCGAAATTCAATCGGTTTGGGAATTTTTGATAACTTTTTAATTTCGAAAATTACATGAAAGTCATATGTATGAAAACCTGAAATCAAGCTGCTAAAGGCGGTCTTACACGATTGGGATGGGACCAAACTTTGGGCACAACAATTTTTCTTTATCCCAATCACGAAAAAAACTGGTTAAAAATTGTCAATAAAAGTTTGCTGTATTATACCAATCGTGTGACTAAATAAAAAAAATTGTTGTCCCAATATTTTTATTTTGTACCAATAGCCCAATATGAAAGATGTACAATTATGTACAGATGTACCAATTTTATGACACTGCCTTAACGATAAAAATCGATGGATACATAAACACAGTGTAATAATAAAAAATAAACTATATTGTACGTTACTATTTCGTTTCGTTTATTACTTTAACAGTTCGGTACAATACGAAACAAAACGGCTGAGTTCACTTTGGCGATAGTACACTACAGTAGTTTAGTAGTTACAGACGAAACAACAAACGAAATGAATCGTGCAGGGAAAATATTTTTATGTATGTACATATATGCAATAAACAAATACAAAACGAATGGCTGCAATGAATAAAAAAAATAAAAATGTTTTTTAATTGAATTGGATATGAAAATTTACAGAAAAAATTATTTTTCACGTAATTGAAACGTTTGCATACATATAAAACGTACCCTATGGTACAATTGTCACAAACGAAAAGCAAACGTTTCTCGTTGGGGAAAATGACAGTGAATCTTACAATTTGTTTCTGACTATTTACAAAACTGTACAAAACCACAAATGATATGATGATCGATGAGCAAATGGGAATTGTTTTGTACAGTTTATTTTCGTACCCTGCATAAACACGTTTGGAATGGTCAAATAAAAATGTGCAATAATTTGTTGTATAAAATAGGGGCAGAATATAATGATGCTCATACGCCATGTCGTGCGTGGCCGTACTCGTACATGGCGTATGAGTAACACTTTCCATGTTAGATAAAGTTTCCTTTTTTTGTTCGCAATGCAAAATTAAGTTTGCGCGTCTCGGTATTTTTTGTGTGTCATTTTAGTCTTCTTACAGTGTTATTAATAAAAATAATTTGCGTCAAAATCACTGAGTAGACACTTATTCTTATATAATTTTTTTATACATTTCAGGTTAGCGTTGCCAGATACATTTTAAGTTTGGCGTGAAATTTTCAACTGGTAGGGGCAGCTGTTTATGAGTCTTCATCGAGACGCAGCTGAAAACAAAAAAACTATTAGTTTAAATTCATAATATGAAACGTAGTGCTTCAGGAGATTCTCCGACTAGAGGAAATCATTTAGGACGACCATCACACGGTAGAACAATCATGGGTCGTGGTTATGACAATGGCAGCGGTGTGCCGGGCGATTCGCCCGAACGCATGTCTCCAGATCGCATGCGACGTCGTATTGGAAGGTCGCCAAGTCCACGTCCACGGTATGGTGTTTCACCCCATAGAGAGGAGTATTTGCGTGGTCCACCACCAGTGGCGGATAGGCCAACTTATAAAGTGCTATGTGTTAGTGCTTTACATCCGAAAGCTTCAGATGATTTCATCAAGGAAACGTTGTATCGTGAATACAAGAAATTTGGTGACTTCAGCATCCGTATTTCGCATGATTTGGACGAACGTGTAGCTTACGTTTGTTTTCGCACTTCGGAGGATGCACGCGAAGCAAAACATCACAAGCCGCGCATTGTGTTGTACGATAAAATGGCACTAGTGGAACCAGTTTACGAGTCATCTTCACATAATGAATATAGGTTGGTTTTTTAAATTCTATTATAGTTGTTTTAACACATACTATTATGTATTTTATTAAATTTTAGGCCTCGTCGTTCGATTACTCCGCCTGAGTACGATCGTTATCATTATCCACGTTCCCCAATGGGCCCAGCAGGACCAATAGAACATCGTAGGCCACCACTTGATCCCTATGATCGTTATGGCCCACCTATGCATCCGCATGGCCGTTCACGAGAGTATCGCGGTCCTATACACCATGAATATCCACTTCCTCCACGTGGCCCACCAATGCATCGTGTGCCACCACATTTACATGGCCCACCGCCGCCACATCAATATGCGCCTATGCGTCACATGGGACCGCGTCCTCATACTCCTTATGAGAAACCCGAAAGCAAGAAGGATAAGTTCCCCAATTACTTGCATCATGTTCAACCAGAAGACGATCCGCTCGCGACTCGTACTTTATTTGCTGGCAATTTGGAAGTGAATATTTCAGACGAAGAGTTGCGTCGCATTTTTGGCAAATATGGTATCGTGGATGATATTGATATAAAACGACCACCGCCAGGAACTGGCAATGCCTTTGCTTTTGTGCGCTATCAAAATTTAGACATGGCTCATCGTGCCAAAATCGAGCTTTCCGGTCAATATATTGGAAAGTTTCAGTGTAAAATTGGTTACGGTAAAGTGACGCCTGCTACTCGTATATGGATAGGCGGTCTTGGAGCTTGGACTTCGGTAACGCAATTGGAAAGAGAATTTGATCGGTTCGGTGCGATAAAGAAAATAGAATATCAAAAAGGCGATACTTGCGCATATATTCAATATGAAACCATTGAGGCAGCTTCTGCAGCAGTGAAGGAAATGCGCGGTTTTCCTTTGGGCGGCCCAGAGCGTCGTTTGCGTTCAGACTTCGCAGAGTTGCCAGGAACTGCACCGGCTGCGCCTTTCAAAACCAAGTCGAGCTATGATGATCCACATGAATATAGGCGTCCTGAGTATGATTATCATTATGAAGAAACCCCACACTACGCACCACGTGGTGGTTATTCTCCATATCAACCAAGAGGTGGTTACAGAGGACGTGGTGGCTATCGTGGGCGCGGACGCGGTTCCTATCATGTCTATCATAATGACGTACATCGTCCATCACATGGCAGTTCCGTATCATCAATGCCACCACCAGCTGGAGCCGAAGATGAATGGCGTCGTCCGCCAGGCGATACGTACGAAAGAGCACGTTCTGGTTCACGTGAACCAGGTGCAGATCGTTCGCGTTCTCGCTCACCGCATAAACGTGCGCATTCACCTGAGTCGGACTCAGATTCTTCTTCGCGTCGTAACGGTGCTTTGAGCACTGCACGAACTTTGCCCGATATTGCACGTAAGTGCACTGTTATATGGCAGGGAGCACTCATTTTGAAAAGCTCACTATTCCCGGCTAAGTTCCATTTGACCGATGGTGATGCTGATATTGTCGACTCGTTGATGCGCGACGAAGAAGGAAAGCACAATTTACGCATCACACAGCGTTTGCGGCTAGATCCGCCCAAGTTGGAAGATGTACAAAAACGCATTAGCTCATCATCATCACATGCTATATTTTTGGGATTGGCTTCATCTGCTGCGACCACATTAGAGGACAGCAGCGTACAAACACGCCCTTTGCGGAATTTAGTGTCATACTTGAAGCAAAAGGAAGCCGCTGGAGTTATCTCGCTTTTGAATAAAGATACCGAAGCGACAGGTGTGCTATACGCTTTTCCACCATGCGATTTCTCTACTGAACTTTTGAAGCGCACATGCCAAAGTGTGAGTGATGAAGGTCTCAAGGAAGATCATCTTGTGGTAGTTGTTGTAAGAGGTGGCACCGCTTAAAGGTGTACACCATTGGAGGAAACTGCAATTTTTTTTTTCATACATCGCTTTTAGTGCGCGTATGCCGCGTTCGAATTGACATCATTTAACTTGTTTGAAAAAAATCCGGCACAGAGTGGTATCAGCAAGATTCCTGCAAACTTATGAAATCTAGCTAAGCTATTTCTGAAACTAAAATTAGCACCAACAATTGAATTGTAAAAAATCTTTTTCCTAAGGAGGCCATTAGAGGGGAATTCAAAAAGTGAAAATGTTTAATGAAAGCTTAAAGAGAACTCGCTATTCAGTTGTGAAAAACTATATTTACAACCTGTGCGGCCAAAAATGAATGTCCTCATACGTAAACAAACAGTTCTTGAAACTTAAAAATACTTAAAACTGCGGTCTGAACGGCTTGGTTAAAAAAAAAACAGCTCTCATTAAATTAATCTTGTTAAATGATGCCAATTTGAACGTTCTATAAGGTAACGAAAAAGGAAGTTATTTCCGTCGCGTCGGTAGTGAAATTATTACTTATACCGAGATATTAGGATTTAAGACTCAACACTTCATTCAACACAATATTCAGTAAATATAAGGTAGATTAAATAGCGTTCTAAACACACATACATTTAATGGAGGATGAGTAAAATATTAGGACTTCACTGAAAATTGTAACAGAGTTTTGGTTAAAAGCTGTGAGCGAAAAATCATTTCTTAGAAAATTAATAAGTCGTTTTTAAACATTAAAATTTCAGAGCATTACTTATAAAACAAAACATTGAAATTCCATCTGTTAGTGATTGTGGCTTAATATTTTACTCACTGGGTATTAATTAACTTTTTTATTCTATTTGCATACATATTACTCTTCGGCTTACATATCGTTACTGGAAGGTAGAAAGTGCGTATTTGAGATATTTATATATTTCAAAACTTAACAAGTTTTTGAAATACCTAAAGAACAAAAATGTTAGATACTTTCTGCGTATCAGTACCTCTATGTAAGTTGTACATAACATTCTACTAATCAGCTATATTTACTGTGCGTGCAACCTAATAAAGCACGAAATTTTGCCCCTCATTAATATCAGTCATAAAGCCACTACTACTACATAGTTATAGTATTTTTAATGTATGCACCTGAAACAAGGTTTTTTAAATACATTTCTTTTTAATGTTTTGAGTTCAAAAAGTGAAAAAAGTTGCTGTGCCAATTTTGTGAAGTTTAGTTAATTCGATTTAATTCTACAATCATTTCTCCCAACAATAATAATAATTTCCAAATCTCGTATCATGGCCTACCAGACTGGTGTGTAAAATTCGAACAAAGAGAAATTTGTATAAAAATAATAAAATTGAATTGTGGTACATATGTATATACTATATGAAAGTAAAACGATTCTTGTCCAATTTTGTACGCGTGGTGAAAATACAATGAGGCCTGGCTTAACAGTTCGAAGTGGGTGATGCAGTGTAGCGTTGTGGCAATTTTCCGGTGGTGACCTTTATGCTTCAGGAAGTGTACATTAGCAAAATTGGTGACTGAGCAAATTATTTGTGTTAAGTTTTTTTTTTAAGTTGAGTTTGTGTTTTTTACATTTTAAATGTATCAAAAATACTTACCATGCATGGCCACTTGTATAATTTTATTAGAAATTACTTTTGTTATTGCCAAGCGCAAAGAATCCAGTTGGAAGAGAGTGAAGTTCAATAGTATCCATATTAAAGATGTATTCAATCTAGTTTGAGACTAGTGCAGTTCGCCTCTGGCCGTTGATATTTCCTGTGCTGTTAAGATGCAATTCAAAGGTGGTTAAAAGTGAAGTATCAGATTGAATTGCAGGTGTGTTGTAGTGTGCTGTGGGTGTTTTTGTTTGTGGCAATTTTCTGATATGCAAATTGGCTATGAATATGAAAAGTAGTAGTTCCGCCTGTATTAAAAAATCCCTTTACGTAGCAAACTGTGTCTAATTAAAATCTGAAAGTGAATTCTCCTCAAACCAGTGTTGCATACATACATAAATTTGTATATGGCGATTTCAGCTCTATATTGAGTTTTATTTCATGAGGGTGTTGTTTGGTTGTAGTACAATCAAAAGTAGAATCTTAATTCTCTACTTGAATATTAATCAGTGATTTTTGCATAGCATAATCGTTTCCATGTTTCAATGCTTTCCGAGAACCTCAATTCAACATGCATTCGTGTGAATATGTTTGCTGCCAACAATAAAGACGCGAGTGCCCAACAAATGAAGTGCGTCCGATTGACCTCTTGGCGAGTCAAATTTGCTCCAATGTCTGTGGGTGTTAATGTCTTTGAAGCCATGCTAAGAGAACCACGTGTAGCATTTGTTTAAAATTAATTGCTGCATATAAAGGGTTTTACGAATGCTACATTGTTTTCTTAAATTTGCGCACCGACGTCAAATGCTGTTTCCTGATCCTAGTGAATACTGTATCACTGCACACTAATTTTTTAAAAAGAGCCAAGTTTACATAGATGAATTTGACCGAAAAAATTACTATTGATTTCTATAACATTATTAAATTATTAAATATTTTATTTTTCTTGTGTGTTAAATCATTGATTTTGAAGTTTTGTATCTACATACAACATACCTACATAAATAACTTAATTTAATAATATTGAAAGTCATGCTTGTAACGTACGTATACAAAAGCGTACACCATCCGTTTATTAAAATAAAAAATCAGCTGAAAGTGCGTTAGTTGTAATAATCACTACTGGATTACGGAAAACTTAATCAAATAAACTTATAAATAAAATAAATTTTGTGTTATTACTGTGAAAGTGTTGTGGAGTGATGTGTCATTATACAGAAAGTCAAACAGATGTCTGAATGCAAATCTATATCGAATGTTGTTTATATGCGTACACACAGATACAAACGTGGGTAAGTGTTCCGAGTCTGTGAAAATGGCAATGGACTAGTGGTCAGAGTCGGGGGTGTGCACTAAATTTTCAGTTTACACAAATAGCTAGTGGCAGTGCACAATTTTTCACTACAATTAAAGTTTTTCACAATATATGCAACAATTTTCATTTTTATATTTTTCTGTTAATTTCGTAAAAAAATTTTAGTTCATTCTACAACAAAAAACATAAAAATATAATTCCTAAAGTTTTTGCAAAAGTTGCGAAAATTCAGCAAAATTTCATGAAAATTTTCAACTTTTCAATCAAATTTTTTAGAATTTATTTATGCAGATTTGTAGCCCAATCAATTTTATCATAATAAAGTGCAAGTTTTAAGTAGCTAGGAATTACCGTTAATTTTTAGAATTGTTTTTTCACGCAGCCTCTTCCATACAAAAAATTTTTCTCGAAAATACTTTATATGAAAAAATGCAAAACACCTTCAACAAAAAAGATTCTCAAAAATTAACGCGATTTTTGACTAACTCCGAACTTGCATTTTTTTACTATTTAATTTAATTTAATTTAATTTAATGGGCTGCCAGACTGCATACTCAAAAAAAATCTAAGAAATCTGATTAAAAAGTTGAAAACTTTGATGCAAATTTGCTGAGTTTTCGCGAGTTTTGTACAAAGTTCAGGAATTTNGTCGCTAATTGAGCGACTAAGCGACACTCGCAATAGCATCGCTAATCGATAATCGCTTAATAGTCGTTTATCTACTGCCAGTCGACATTCGCAATAGGGGTGTTAGTTTCGGCAGTGTTTGTGTATGTATGTATATGAACCAATTTAGCAAACTGAAAATGGAATACGACAAATGAAAGTTAAAGAAATGTATCATTAACCGTCTGTCTATACGTCACTTTCCGATAGGGCTGATAGTTTCTGACTCATTCCAGTTTTATATTTTTTTTATGAAAAAAAATCAAATTTTAACAGGAGATAAATTAAAAAACTACAGGTTCTGTGTCAAATTTTTGCAGTTGTGCTGAAGTCTGTTCTGTTACAAACAAATCAAGTTACTAATAAGGCAAATCGGTGGATAAATGAAGAACTAATGGGTGGTTAAATGAATGAGAAATGAGTAGGAAATAATGTTACTCATACGCCATGTACACCTAAGTAGCACACTTTTATGCTCATATTTTATAAAAAAAAAAAGTTAGCGCATTTTCATTTGATCACTCATTCTTTATTTATCCTTGACTTGAATTTTTTTGTAACAGAGCAGGATTTAGCTAAAAGGCAAACATTCGTCACAGGCCCTGTTATGGCGGATTTACATGGTATGAAGCCATATGAACTGTTGATACGTTAAAATAGAGGGACTACATGTTCTAATGAGGAATTCAATGATATCGAGTGGGATGCATATAATAAATTTTTTCATATGAAAAGTTATNAAAAAAAAAAAAATCTGGAATGATTAATTAATTTGTCAAACTATCAATCGGTTTATTTAAGTAAGGTTTATTTAATGGTAATTTTGTTAGCTTGCATTTGCCGTATTTCATATTAAGATTGTTAAACTGGTTCGTAAGATATACGTGATTAAGTGTAACCACTTTTTGATTTAAGCTGAATAGCGGCGAATTGAAAATATCTTGAAAACCACTAAATTTTCAGTTTGCACAAATAGCCAGTGGCAGTGCAAAATTTTTCACTACTAATGTTTAATGGTGCATTGCAATATATAAATCAGCCTCACTATATCGCACGTTTAACAAAATAGAGAAGCAATTCGAAATTTATTTTTTTGAAGATTTCATCATACAATTAATAAGCCTGATAAGAATACATTTGTTCAGCCTAACAGATGACTAAACTTCCCAAAAATGGTGAAGATATGGATCTTTTCATTTGTCTTTTTGTATACCAACTGTATGAGTTGATCAAACTTTGGTTGCGTTTTCCCACAAAATGGAAATTTTGAAATAATTGTGTATATTATTAAACGTGCGATATGTATTTATGTACAATAGTGATAGAGAAATACAAAAAATTCCCACTAAAATTAACAATCGATTAGTGGAATAAATTTTCTTTATAAAATTGATAATGAAATTCCTAGTCTTACCGCGTTATTACCAATCGCACAATGGCTTGTCAGAACCCTCATCACTAGCCCATGAGAGGTAACGTGTTTTTCGACACCTTTAAGGGTAAGGGTCAATCGTGACTTACGTTGTAAAAAGTATTTTAAAGTGCCCTATAAAAACATTTGCTGCAGCAGAGAAACGTCTTTTTTTCCTTTTTTATGTCACAAATGAGCATCGGTTTCATTGTCCATTTTGTTAGGTATTTAGTAGAGTATGCAATTTCGTTATCGCGAGTACGAAGTATGCGTGTCAGTCCAGCGCTCGCCGAGCTAACACTAGGCCCAACCATCCAAGAGTGTACCGCAGGAGGACAGAGGCGTCCCTAGTTGCTCCTTATCTGGGGATAACATTTTAAGTTTGCCTTTCCAACGCTAGGTCATCAGACACGCAGTTTCTCGCGATGTCACTGTAACCCGGCACCTAAACTAGTCTTTTTTTTTTAAAGTACTCCGACGCGATTTCAAGCGCACCATCACACCCTTTAGCAGTGAGACTACCGCTTCCTTGATGGCAGCTCTTTCCACCTGAAAGACACTGCAAAAGTCCGGAAGCCTGAGCATAGTTTTGGTGGAGAGTTTACGACAGAAGAAACCTCCACCAACCCCGTCTCCAAGTTGTGATCCGTGAAGAAGTTTACCGCTCCATTCTTCGAATAACCCAAAGGCAGAGGAGCTTCTTACAGCCCTCCAGAACTCCAGAGTGCTACCGCCCAGTTTCCCTGAGCTTAATAGCAGTTCGTGATGCGACAATTCTGTCTGCAATATCCGCAGGCGCCGTGTTCAACATGAAGTTAAGCGCCAGTATAGGCGTGGTTCCTAATGCTCCACTAATTCCGATTAGGGTGATCCGCTATAAACGCTCCAGTTGTTTTCCAAGTGTAGCTTTCTCTAGTGAGTTCCACCAGGCAAGAGCTCCTTGAAACAAGATAGGCTTAAATCTGGTTTGCCAGAGCTATTGAATAACTTTATGCGAACCGACGCTTTACAATTTCCTCAATATTAGGCTTCCATGACAGCTTCCCATCCAGGATTAAGCCTAAGTACTTAACCCTGTCGTGAGAGCCGCAGACGAACACCCCCTCTCTAGGGAGGGGCCACAACGGGTATCTTGTACTTCCTGGTAAACAAGACCACTTTTGATTTTCTGAGATTTACTGCGAGGCCGCCGTTGATCGCCCACCTCGTAACCTGGGTCAGGTAAACTTGAGCTTGATCAAAAAGGTGTCTAGAAATCCGCCCTTAACCAAAAGTTCCATATCATCTACCCGACAGCCCACTTTCCCCAGTTCCCCTCTGCCCTGAGTGCGGGCACTTCCCCCACTCCGCCGCGACTGTTCTGTCACAAAATAGGCTGTAGATAAACCTTATTAGGTTGGTTTCAACCCCCAGACTATTAATAGACTTGACTATTGCCTCTGCAGTAACATTGTTGAAGGCCTCCTCGTGAAGGCTTCCTACAACTACCTTACCAATGTTAACAAGACGGTATCCGCCGACCTTTCCTTGACATAACCATGTTGAGCTCTTGAAAGATAGTCACGAGGAATCGCATTTCTTATGAACAGGTATATCAGTATCTCTAGCGTTTTTACCAAAAACGAATACAGACTAATAGAACTAAAATCCCTAGCGGAAACATGAGAGCCTTTCCCGGTCTTCGATATGAACGCAACACTGACTACCGTCCAAGGCTTGGGGATGTACCCGGTTCTCACGCAGTTCGCACAAATAGGAGCCAACCAATTGCACGACACCTCCAGAGCCCTTTGCAGCTGCGCAGGTATGATTCCAATGTTCCCCGGCGACTTGAAGGGTTTGGACGAACTTATCTCCCAGGGCATGTGACGATCGTCCCGAAGATCGGACAAGTACAGAACCTGAAGTACAAAATGTTGCAAAGAAATACATTTGACTGTACTGCGAAGTACGAAGTACAAAAGCTAAAAAAGAAGTACTGTACTTACGAAAGTCGGCAGATTACTCACAAAACTCCATTTAGAACTGTTACAGCGTAAAATTAGATGGGATATAGGATATAGCATTTTAAACCAGGGACCGAGAACACGTTCCAGTTTTGGTTTAGTTCTGCATGAGAACAAAGTATAATGTCAAGAATGTACCCACAAAAGAACCAAATGGGAGCAAAAGTATTGAGAGCAGTTTAAACGGAGGAAAAATGAGAACAAAGGATGTGGAAACGTTTCCGTAAAGAACAAAATGCGGGCAAAGCTGTTGGGAACGTATCCAATAACAACAAACAAAATAAGATCGAAAGTATCGATACCGTTTTCAAGAAGGATCAAGTAACACAAGTCTGGGGAATGTTCTGCAAGAGAACCAAAACGAGAACAAAAGTTTGAGGAACTTTACGTTAAGAATGAGAGTGGCATCTGCGTGTTGGGGGAAAAAATTCAGAGGGAAGCTGGATCATTCCAACTTCGAGGTCGTTTATCATTTGTGCGAACTGTCCATTTACAAAAAAAATTTTCATTTTCTGCGCAAGAAAAGTTCGTGTCTTAAGTCTTTTGTTTTGCGTAATTATGTTTCAATTATTTTTTGATTAATTGTAATATTCAAAAACTTTAAACTAATGAGACGTTATGATACAAATTTTGTGTTCACTTTCTCTCTACGTGAATAGTTCAGAAAAGATTTGTTTCCGTTTAGTTCTGTCTAAAAGTTGCTGAGACTTTAGTTCCCAAATTGTTGTTCGAGAGAAAAGTCCTTAGACTTTCGTTTCCGTTTTGTTCTTTGCCAAAACGTTCCCGAGACTTTTGTTCTCATTTTGTTCGCCTAGAAATAATCCCGAAAGTATTGTTCGCATTTTGTTCTCTTTGGGAATGTTATACAGGGGCGGTTTGTTCTTTTATAATTATCGATAGTTTTGTACTCATTTCGGGTTTGGGTTTGAGCGTTCTGGGGAAAAAACTACGAGAACATTTAATTTCGATCATACCTTTTGTTTTCGGTGTTTCGTTAAAGTTTGTATGTCATTTAATATTGTTGTAATTATATTTTAATTCTATTAAAACGTTAAGAAGTAATCAGCCGACCTCTCTAAAAAGCTGGATTTTAAAATAAAATAAATACGAGACTTTTCTTTATTAAGGTAACGATAAACCTTAAGATATAGAAAACAGTTGATATTTGTGTATACATCTTAATTTTTGGAAATGTATTTAATTAAGAGGAAACATCGTAAAAAACTAACAATCAAATACTATATATGTCCCAAAATCACTTTGAAATTTACTTACGAGCATCCCCCTTCAAAAAAAAATCTATATTTTTCCCTTTGATTTAGTGCTATTGTAGCTTCATACTCTTGCTTTCTTTACTTTTGCTTTTCTCTGACAAGCACAATAATCATACCGAGTTTGGGTACAAATTGATATAACGATTACCGAAATCACATATGTGTACTTGTATTTCATAAGCGGGTGCACATTTCCAAATTTTATCATAAACGTATTTTTTGCTAAATAATTATTGTAAACATCAATTTTGAATAAAATAGCTTCAGTATTTAAGCCAGTTATTAATATCTCTATTATTACTCGAGCTATCATGTGCACAGGCGGGCGGACGGATGGACAGACAGTCACCGCTTAATCGATTTGTTTTTTTCATTCTAATCATTTATGTATACATTTGTCCGCCCTTTCATACGAATTTATCGCTTTTATTAAAAGCTGTATTCTGAACTTATTCCACCTTAGCCATTTAAAGGATTAAAACAAACATTTTTGACACCAAAAAGGGCTCTGGTTTTGTTTCTTTGTCTTCTGAACTTCACTTCTTTTTCCTTTGACATTTTTTTTCTTCAATATGACGTTGCTGTTATCAATTAGGCGGGATCTAAAGAAAACAATAAAATATAATTGCTCTGCTAGAAAATACGTATTTTTTAAAGAATTCAGGAATAAAAATCCAACCCTGTGAAAACTCACCTTTATACAAATTCAACTATCCGACCTTGCTATGAATGCTTTTAGAAGCCTAGTGAGTTCACATGTCCTCAAAATATCTTGAAAAAGCAGGACCTTTAGCGTATCAAAACTAAAACTTTAAAACTGTGCAAGCTCATTTTGATTAGTCTTCGGGTCAGACAAGAGTTATTTAAAACCTTCCTTGTATTACTTAAGTACCTTAAGAGCAATTGTTTAGCAGAAGATTTGGTAGTACAAAATATGCAAAATTTTTCAAAATACGAAATAAAACTCGCATATTTTTAAATCGAAATGTGTTTATTTTAGTAATTGATTTAGCAAATATCTACATACATATAATGCAAGTAAAACTATTTTTTAATAAAGTAAAACAGTTATTGTTTTTAATCATAATACAAATAATAAAGTGTAGCAACACCGAAAAATTTTGGTGTATCATGAACGTAAGAAATGTAACCGTCTTTATCCGCATCCCACAGGAAATTGACCAAAGAACAATAGCCTTGCATTATCTTCTCGCCGATGGTAACGACACAAATATAACGGTATCTGTAAATATTATTAAAATAATACTTGTAAAAAGTTAACGTATACGTATGTATGTATGTATGTATGTATGTACATATCGACACCTGAGCGGAAGATCGACCTATCTCGGCAGCCTGTTCGAAAACGCCCTATCTCAGAATTTGATTGAAGAACGTCCTATCGCAGAATTCAGCTAAAAAATCTGACTCAGGTTTCGATATGCTCCAGAATAAATTAGTTTTTATATTTTAATTTTTTTTTTTTGTAATTTTTGAAACTTTAATTTCGCTAAATGAACCTTTTTTAATTTAGATTTTTTTAATACCTAAAAATTTACAGATAATAATTGCCAAATTTCATAATACATAGCAGCCACAGGTCACAGCGTTATAACAGATCTGGTAAGCCGATTGCAGTATGTAATTCCATACTGATTACAGCTCGGTAAGGATACTGTAGGTAAATTCATGAACGGAATTAATATTGCACAAAAGTAAAATCCTATGCACATCGCACACTAAATACAAAAGGGTCGCAACTCAAAATTTCCCCAAATTGACTTTTACCATACACACTTCAAATATCTGGGACCTTAGCGGTTATGATGTATATAATAAAAATCATAATTTTGAAAATAAAATTTGATTTTATATTTTTCCAAAAATGGTGAATTGGAAAAAAAAACAAAGAAAAAGCATTGTCCCTATACAAGTGAATGGGAGTGTTCTTCTAAAAGAGGTGGAATGAATTTTCTGTTTGTTATCTTCTTTTGTGCCGTAACCCCCTAAGCGATTTTAGAAGAGTCCAATAGTCGTTTCTCTATTGTTACAATTGATGCCTTTCGGAATTGCGAAGTGAATTCAAGTTCTCAGAGGAAGCCTTCCTCTTCCTCTGCTACCACATTCGTTCGACATGATCAAGCCAACAGAGCGCTGTATTTAAATTCGCTGTCGTTGCGAAGCTCATGCAACTCATCGTGGGCTTGTTCGAGTTGCAATCACAACCGCAGTGTTGCGCGAATCATTTAAGTATCGCGTTCTGTATGGATTTCTGGCAATGTATTATAAGTTGGGCAGTTGCATTTTTCATCAGTACGGCAGTAATGCCGCTTTTATTACGTGCCTCGAACAGGCCCCGTTCCACTGTCAGCGATAATAGCCGCCTCCAACACGTAAGGACCCGTAAATACAATACATTGGATAGCACTGTAAAACCCTGGACTCGATTCACAGCGTTCGCAGTGAGAGGTGCCTACAATCAATCCGTAGGAACTGGGTTCGATCTCTGGTTCGAGCAACATCTAAAAGTTTCTGTCTTGAAAAATAATCTAATCTGCCGTTCGAAGGCGGCGTAAATGGTAGCTCCCTTCATTTATGTTATAACATTAGGACGCACACTACAAATTCGGGGAGAAGCTCAGCCAAACACTTACCAATAGTGTAAGCGCAAAAATATTATAATTACACTGAAGTGAAAAGCTCAACTTTTGCAATGAAACAAAAACGCCGAAACACGTGAACTTAACTTTAAGTCGTAGATTACGATTCTGTGTTCTGTTTTTTTTTTTTTAAGATCGGGGTATTTTTCCAAGACAAAGTAAGAAAATAAAAATCAAGTTTTAACAGCGAAAAACGGAGTACGGATGCCTGTTTTTTTACATGAAAATCTTCGTATTAATGAAGAAAATCGATGGATAAATAAAAAAGTTTTTTTAGTTGTTTCAGGTAATTTTTCCAAGACAAATTTAGAAAACAAAAATCAAATTTTAACAGCGAAAAACGGAGTACCTGCTTTTTTACAAGAAAATCTTCGTATTAATGAAGAAAATCGATGGATAAATAAAATAGTTGTGAATGGTCAAAGGAAAATGCGTAATGGTTTTTTGCGTGAAATATAAGAAGCAAAGAATGTTACTCATAAGCGATGTAAGTTGGTACCTAGCCATTAACTGCAGTACCATGCCATGGCTAACCAGAATGGTGAAGCTGTGGTATGTAGCAAGAGCTGTCAAAAGTTAAAATATTCTAAATGCACTAAACTTGCCACAATATGTAGCTGTGGTTATTGTGTATTATTGCTTATGTAGCTGATGTAGCTAACGAAAAAGCTTGTGGCTGTGGTACTACATTCTGGTTAGCCAGTAAGGCGTATCACGATTGTCAGTTTCATTTCAATACTTATGCCGAGAAAAAATATTGGTTGTAAATTTTTATTTTATGCACCCGCTAAGATTTGATACCTTCACTATTTTTGGAATTACTATCCCTAGATTTTTATTTTTAAACGCTATATATCTAAAGCCCTCAAAAAACAACGGCGACCTTTGCTAAAAAAGGGTTAGGCTTTATTCACAAACAAAAAAGTTATACTGTTTTCGTGATTCGAGTACGCTGTATCCCTTCCGACTGTCAAGTTTAGCAAAAATATGCCCATATATGTTCTGTGTCTGAAACTGCAAGTGGAGATTCACTTACAACATGGACAAAACTCTCGGTGTTTTGAGTATGGCATAAAAATTTAGAAAAAAAAATATCGCTTACATATTTTTGGCAAATAGGGCTCGATATGTAATACTTCTGGGCACCGAAATATTTACATGGAATTTGAATAATTTTGTGCGAACAATGATATTGCAAACGAAATTGCAAAATAGGAGGCGCAGTATTTTCAAATCTATTCTAGTCAATCAATGCTATTAAAGTTAAAGATTGACATCCGATACTTTCCAATGCGTTTGGAAGTGGTGCTGCTTGTAAATTAAGATATTCTTGGAATAAGAGACTAGTTATACTAGACTAGAAATGTATGTAGGTATTTGCTCGATTGGAATTTCACATCATTTCTTATCAGGTAATAATAACTGTCTCGATCCCCATTGGTTTAAAAAAATCATTGAACTTGATGGTATTCACGCTGTGTCGCTGCAGTTCAGGGATAGCACTCCATTCCTCCTCTTTATATGTAGTTGAATTTTTTTGTGATAAAATAATATTTTTCAATAACTACGTTTATATATTTACGAATTGTAAATCTGCCCACTACTGGAATCTTAGCTCGTTCCCAAATTCCAATAAGTTTTTTTTTTTTTTAAATTAACTCGGGTGAGTAAATGTAAACCTACACACAAGTAATAACAACATTAAAACTTTTTTGTTTGTGAATAAAGCCTAACTCTTTTTTTAGCAAGGTCGCCGTCGTTTTTGCAGGGCTTTAGATGATTTATAGTAAACAAATAAAAATCTAGGGATAGTAATTCGAAAATAAGTGAAAGTATAAATTAAATGGTTTTGAAGGCCAAAATTGTTTAATGGCATATTATAGTCCTGAGCGAGACCTTTTTAACGACAAATTTTTTTTAAAATCAGATATCAAATAAGAAAATTATAGAGAAAATGCGATTTAGCGTAGATAAGTGTTTAAATAAAACTGACACACGCTAAACTTTTTTCTTTCATATGTCGTGATACGGCTTAATGGCCATACTCGTACAGGGCGTATGAGCAACATTTCCCATTTATTTCAAATGGAATACAAATCCTTACTGACTAAAGCAAAGGATCATAAATACTACCCAAAGTAATTTAGCAGGACACAACGTACTGTTCCAAATGAGAAATATGGATCATATTCTGAAAGCTCATTTAACTCAGAGAGGGTTCTGAATAAAGGCGAGAATTTCACATATTTAGATTTCAAAAAACCCTAAATTTAATAATGAAACATGCCGCAAGTTATGAGACGGAACATTTAAAGATAACTTATCCAAGAGACTAGAGCAATCGACAGTGCCTACTATTTAACGATTTTAAGCCAAGGAGTTGACAACGAGATGCCTACCGGGGTGTAGGCTCCGAAAACTTTTTAGGGAACGCAAGGCGAAATTTGATAAAAACTTTTTGACTCATTTCAGTCCGGTTTGTATAGACGGAATGATATCACCAAAGAAAAATAGAGAATGTTCAGGGTATATGGACCGACTATTACGATGAACAAATGCGAGCATAGCATAAGCTTTGGAAATGACGTAATTAATATTAGTTGAGCAGGTTAGTTTTGAGTCAAAGTAAACTCCTAACGGCCGATTTAAGATCATAGCCGCCAATATTATATGTACTTGGTTTGAACAGGAAGAAGCGCCATGAGTGTAGGTTATCGAGCTCAGATTGCAATAATATGGAGTCTTGCGAGATCCTGATCACTGAGTAAACCTTGAGATCGTCAGCATATAATAAATACTTAGACGACAGAAAGCATGACCCAAAATCGTTTACGAATAGGACAAATAAGAGAGCACCCAAGATACTTCCTTGAGGGAAACCCGAAGGGAGTTGGAAAAATTAAGCTTACGTGTCTCGGCGTTTTTTTTTTGCGTCATTTTACGCTTCCTGCAGTGTTATTGATCAAAATTGACAAAACGAATACCGCAGTCTTGGAAATCATTCGATCGAGTATGCCGCGATGGCCTGGAATATTTGCATTAGCCACATGCGCAGAAGCTCTTTTTGTAACTTAACAGAGCTCTGAGCTGTAATTAAGCCTTCCTCTTAGTTATTGCTGCAAATGCACTACTAAACCAACACTTTTTCGTCCCATTTTTTTTTTTTTTTTTACTAATTTCATATACACCTTATACACTTACTCACCGGTCAAAATGTTGCGATTTTACACGATTTTTTATCTCCTCACTAATTTGTGCGCACAGTACCAGCGATTGTTTTGGTGAATATGTAAAGTTCTCAAAAGCATTGTTCATCACCGTTTTTATGATGTTCTCACAGGCCTCCTTATTCAGAGGATATTTCGGTTCTAGACGATATGTGGGCAGATATTTTAGTACCGGCTGTAAACACACAGAGATTGGCGAAGTTAAATTGCTGTTGTGTCGTGACAAAGACATTGTCTTACCCGCGCTTGGGGAACTGCAAATGTTACACTAACTCGACGCAAGGATTTGAGGGAATTGCGCTTCTGGAAAATAAACATAAACTATACATTAAAATCGATGAATTTGTCTAAAAACGTGTGCATATCATTTGTCTGTCGCTGCTTAGTTACGCATTCATCTAAATACATATGTGCAAACATATGTATGTAAGTATGTATACATATATGTATGTATGTATGTATGTAGTCTAAAATACGTTAATAGTGAAAGGGTGGCGTAGGGTGGCGTTGAAGTTCTGCGTGTTTGTTTGGCTGGCATCGCTTTTCCGCAACGTTGAGTTGATTGCTTGATTCATTTCAATTACATTTAATGTCTTCGACTACGTTTGCCATAAATCATAATTTCGTTAGCAAATATGTAAATGCACTAGTACAAATTGAACCAAGAGAATTCGTGTATTATTGTAACAAATTGCCAATATATTAATCCGGATATAAATTGACAGCTTTAACGTATTGTATTACTTGTTACCTCTTCCCTAGCCTGACCTAGGCACAAATCTACGAGGTTAGACCAATTCTCTGCCATTGAGAACTAACGAAATGTAAACATATTTTGACCTGGTTTGCGAAATTTGCTAAATGTTAAATCGATAGGATGTAATATAATTTTGCATATAATCTACGTAAATATTTGTACTTAAGTATGTAGTTGTGTACAAATTCTCAGCACATCTTGCGCTAATCCATGTACATAAGTCGACCGGAAAGGGAGAATGAACTGACAATTGCGGTCTCTCCATAATTAGCTAATTTGAATATCAAGTGTAGATATACATACGTACATATGTTTGTATAATTAAACAAAATCACGCAATTCCTTTGCAAAGCTAAATTTCTTACTACAATGTAAGAACGTACTTCTGGTGGTTCCATGATGTTTTTGAAAGAATAAGAAGATTAGTGAAATATTTAAAAATAAATCCAATAAATAAGAAATTGAAGTTTTTTCAAAAGTTTTGTTTGCTTCGCTTTCAAATACTTTATGAGACATTTCCGAGGATGCCAATAGATCTTACGTTTTAAGTATTGTGCATACATTTACTTAAACATTTTTTTTTTACCTAAAAATCCGTTTTCTTTCATGTTTCTCACCACGAACTTATTCATCTACATATATATATGTATATCGCTAGATTAGAGTGAAAAGTTTCTAAATTAAATTCTTATGAAAACTCATATTTTGATATAGAATGCAAGGGATATATGAACGGAAAATTTGCTAAGTTCAAAAGAGGCACCGAAAATCCGACAAAACCAAAATAATACGAACTCTTTTAATAAAGAATGAATTGGCGCTCCTTACATGACAGTTGTAGTGGACGTCGCAAGGACCCACGTGGCCCCGTTGGATGGCGACGATGTCAGCTTTTGTTCTTACGAGGACATCAACCAATCGGGCAGAGGCACCTTCCCCATTAAGAATCTTCAGAGAAGAGAGGCGCCTAAACCTAGTCGACGGCGAAGAAGGACGCGTTAACCTATTTGAACAGCGAAAAAAGATGCGTAAACTTATCATCGCGTTCAACTATGTTTTTGAGTTTTTGGGTAATGTTGCTGACGTGACAGTCCTTGGATAGGTACAAATCTATGTTACGCGTCTTTCTTCGCCGTCAACTAGATTTACGCGTCTTCTCCCGACGAAGCTTTTTTTACGCGTCTTTTTTCGCCAATTCGTCCTTTTTCGCCGTCAAAACAATGCCGCGCCTTTATTCGCGTGACGATATGTACATATGTATATCAACGAGTAGTGTTGTTAGAAGAGCTGATTCAGTTTGGTTCCATTTTTACCTACAATTTACTTCTGAATTCGTCTTGGTTTACGCAAAAATGTTTGCACATCAAAAATTATAAATTTTGTCATATCCGAAATATTGTGCGCTGCTTTAAATTATCAAATTCGATATTAAAATACATATGTATGTATGTATGTGTTGCAATATTTTTATTTTATTTATTTATTTATTTATTTATTTAGGTTTTCTATATAATATAGTACATATACACAGTCAAAAATCCATTTACGATACTTTTGTATAGAAATATTTTATATGCAAGTACACACAGTTACATACATATGTGTGTACGTATGTAAGTGCTAAATACACAATATTTAATAATAGACATAAGACATACATACAAACGTTACTTACATATACACATAAACATAGAAGTTTACGGATTTACATACATATTACGCAAGAACATCCAAAACAACAACTACATTTTATACTAATACAACAATTACGAAAATATTTTTTGTATAAGGTAAAAAATAAAAAGGGGCCTTTTTTATTTAAATTCAATCACTCTTGGCATCAGTTTATCCATCGATAGATTCATGCATCACGTTTATACGCACATACAAATGTATGTATGTACATATATCTGTTGCGGTATATAGATGTATGAACGTAGGTCACTTTCTGTAATGCAACAGTAGCAAAAGTATAGAAAATAAACAATACATATGTGCATATGCTATTGCATGAATTTTTGCTATATGCAGGAATTGATATTTAATATTTCGGTATGTACATATGTACTTATATAGTATACATATGTATGTATAAATATCAGTGTATATTAGTTATACATACATTTACATATGTACTAAATCATTATTTATTTTTATAAACTTCTAGTTGAATTTTGTATAAGTTTATTTAATTTTTATTTATTTAGGGAAAAATTCGCTAATACATATACATAAGTAGTTTTTATTTCATAAATTCATAAGTGCATACCGAGTCATAGAGAAAGTTTTTTTGATTGTGGACGTTCAGGAAATACTCGTACATAGTATATCATACACACATATTTTTCGCAGTGTTGGCACATTGGTGAACTAAAATGTGTTGATTTAAAGACTGAAAGGTAATTATAATTGCTTAGTTTTCTTTTACAGTAAAAGTGATTCAGTTTAAATGTTTTAAATTTAATTAATAAAAACCAAATTGCCACTTCATTGCGAAACATTGGAACTCACTGAAGTTTGGAAGTCAGGTTAACAGCACTAATAAAAATTAAAATAGGGATCATTTATAATCTTTTTATTTTACTTTAAAATTCTACTTATGATAACTAAATGAATTTATCCTTTCGTATTTTTTGATAAGATTAACCATGATAAAAACATAACAAGGTAAAACCATTGAGAGACAGTGTGACGTTTGCCAGCACTATAATTTAAAAACAACAAAACATATGTGAACAGTTTAATTTTTTTATTTTAAATTTTATATGATTTTAAAATGTTTGCAAACGTCAGAAAAAAAATTATGGCCGACGAATTGAGAGAATGAATTTACCTGGTAATGTATTTATCATGAATATAACAATGACGAATTTTCAGTGTGCATTGAAATGACAAAGTTAAGAAATATTTATAAAAGCCGTGCCGTTATTTTAGAAAATAACATCGATAGGGAAAAAAATTACCGAACACCGAGTTACCGAATAACAAACTTCGGTGTGAAGACCCCTTATATGGCATTTTGTTCGCGCTGCTCCAACACAGTCGCAATGACTCAGTGAGTAAAGTAGTGACGTGCCCCTCGAGAGTTCCAGGTTGGATTTTTTTTTTTAATTTCATTTAATTTTTATGATATTAAAGTATTTAGGTTTATTTCCTAATAAAATTGTTGCCAAAAAATATTTTCTCGCTTCATTTTCGTATTTTTTAGAGTAAAGCAGAAAGAAATTATGTTTTTCCCCGTGGTACAATTATTTTAAGCGTTCTGTCTTCCCAGAGAGCGCATATTCCGATCTGCTTTATTTGAAAAACATCATTGTAGCCCACGCTAAAAGGTTGACTGTATGAGAAAAGGGATATTTTCGAATACCATATACCTAGAGTGACCAGATTTCTTTATTTTTCTTTGAAGTGCGAGTCAGAACGTCATTTTGTCATTTATTGAGGGCAAAACTCGGAACATTTCTTGGTATCCAAACATACAATTTTGTTTTAAGAATAAAAAGGCTTAATAGAGTTTTATTTAGAACAAACCAAAGAGAAAATTTTTTTAACTATACAAATTTAATTAAGCGACAACCAAAAGCAAAACCATCGAAAAGTAAAAGAATCAACATTGTAATGCGTTAAAATGAAAATAAGGAAGCACGAATTTCGATATGAAAGAAAACTCTCTGGGAAGGCAGTACCTGTAATAATTGTACCATGTGGAAAAATATTCCCAAAAATTATAAAGCAAAACAAAAGCAACTTTGCAAAGCAATTTGTTTTTGTTATACCTGTTAGACTATGGAACGATTTATTTACATAGAATTGGAGATAAGGCTGAATACCTGTAATAATTGTACCATGGTTTTCTCCCATATTTTTCTTTTTGTGACCTGCTCGGAGCCAGCTGTCGAATTAGTGACTTTTTTATTTTAAAGACGTCAGACAGCTTACTGAATACCAAATAGTCTCAAAATCGAAGTTCACTTCGAAAAGTCTCTATTAGTGACTAGAGGCTGCTTACTGAATACTGGCCTTAGAATTTTTTCCAGGATTACGAGGAGTCAAACATAATTATTGTCTAATGATAGGGCAATAAACGTGTTGATGCATTCCACAGAAAGGGGTAATAAATGAATTGGTTTGAGCTGCCCACATCACATACATATGTACATAGATACGTTAGGTTTGTTGATGTAGGTCGATTCCCATAAGGAATCCTTATGAAGCAGTCCGAGCTCTTCATCTGCGATTGGTGGAAGTTCATCTCCGATGGCCGATTCACGGGGCGAAATGTGATGAATGTACGAGTTTTTCTGGATAAATAACGTTTAAGTCACATCCGCAGTCTGTCTAATTCAGCGGATGGCGTACTTGTGACTACACTCAGAAAAAAGTCGGGCCAATATATTCCTCTCAACACATGATTTGGTAACTATAAACAAATAATGTAACTATAACCAAATCATGTGTTGAGAAAACCATATTTAGTTGACGTAACTAAACTCTTTTCTCAGTGTAAAAGGTCAATTCTGCGCTGGTAACAAATATTTTGTAACCGGTAAATAAAGTTTAACTGAGAACTTTTCTTAATAAAATATTCGGTAACGTTCAGAATAGGCCCAATAACGTCATTCAGATAAAAGAATTGATTTCTAATGTGCCAAGAGGGCACTGTAGATTCAAGCAAGTATCTTTTGCATTAACCCAACTGGAACTGCTAGCTGGGAAGAAGGAAGATAAACCCTAAAAAACTCGAGCTTTTATTTGGAGTACGTCATAGCCATTGGCCCATTCAAGTTGTCTTCGATTGCATAGAGAAAAATGTTTGATTTCGTGAATCACAAGTCATTTATGTCAAAACGAGCTGTGTATGGGACCGAAGAAGCGATACCGAGCACGTGGATAATTTGCGACCTACAGCATTAGTCCCGGTGTGAGAGGATTTTTTTACAGTTTTAGTTTCACTATTCAGCAAACTTTTAACTTTTGAACTCGTCTTAGATAAGGTGAGCCATTTCTAATATGTAGATTTTGGATAATTTAATTCGAAGCTTAACTCAGTTTTGCTCTGTAACATCAGGTTTTTTTTTTTTAAATATCCTAACCCAAAAATGCGAAAAATGCTGTTTCGGCATATTTTCGAGGTTACGTAGCATAGGGAAGTTTTTTTTACTCGAAAAATTATGCATACCACATATCGTTAGGTTTGCTCCAATATATTTTTTTCATCAAAAAATTTGAATTGAGGCAATTCCATTATTGCCCCTTTATTTATAAGTGTATGCATACCCTTTGAAAAAAATGCACCGTACTAGTTTGAAAATTTCAAAATAAAATTTCCCGCAGTTTTAGGTTAGGGTATTTAAAAGACTTGGTGCGATAGAGCAATTCTGAGTTCAGATTCGAATTCAGCGACTCAAAATCTATTAGAAATTAGCCTTATCTTAGATAAAATTTTCATATCTGAAAATTCGCCTATGTATGTTCTTAAGTTTTATATTTAACATTTATAAAGCACTCAGCATAATTTGATTTGATTAGAAATGGAGAGTGTTGCTGTTTTTTTTTCGATTTCAATTTGCGCCAACACTGAATTGGACTTCTAAGTAGTGGGGTTTATAATAAAATTATTCCTAAACTAGATGTTTTCATTAAAATTACTGTTTTATAAAATAAAATATTTTATTTTTGTATATTAGATGCACAATTAATAATAAAAAATCAGTTCTATTGGTGAATAATTCTTGTTAACGAGCCAGTCATAATTCCAAGTATTTAATATTATCACTCTCTCAGTAAACTAATAACTCTGATTAATATCATTGAAAGGAGCTAGTTTTTTTTCATACACCCCGTGTCACAATTATGAGCGCATCACATATTGACAAGTTAGTTAGTTATTTTTTTTTATACAAATATTGTTTATTCTTTAACAAAATGTATGTGTATTATGAAAAAATTAATAAACTGATACAAATTTTAATATTTTTAATATTTTTAATTATATTTCCTAGAAAGATTTTGTGTATGCAGTTTTGTAGCGCATCCAATTCTCTAGTACCGATAGCAAAGTAAACGTTTGAAAGCAGCCGAATATACATACATACTTTGTATGGAAGAAAATGCGTAACATCGTCAGCAGAAAAAAATGCTTCGACGTTTTTACGATTTTTTTGTTGATTTTTTTTAATATTGCACAAAGTTTAAAATTGGATATATACGGTTTTTGTTAAAGAATAACCGAAATCTTTATAAAACTATAGCTAAAATTAAATAAAAAAAATAAATTTTTAATGGAACGTTTGACTAAAAAGTAAGAAATTGCTTTTTTTAACATTTCAGACCTTTTACTTGAATCTATTTGAATAAATCGGAAAAAAGCAATTACTTAGTTTTTATTTATACGACCCAATATGTGGTGCCCTTATAATTATGACACGAGGTGTAATGGCACATTTTACGAAAATATGCATTTAAACAAATTTGACTAACTATTCAAATAATGCATAAGGATTTTATACGAAGGATGTAGCTATTCTAAAGAGCCTGTCAGACGTGGCAATATTTCCGTCTTTCGCACGCAATTCGCTGTCAAATTGAGAAAGAGAAATTTTATTTCGATGTGTGAACAGCCAGAAAGATCTTTCTGTCACCTTTCGGAAATCAGTTTCAGAAATAAAAGTTGCAAGGTGGGACTGCAACTGCAAGAGCGAAAATCGATTTCGGAAATATATTTCAACTTGCTCGTGCTGCACTAGCAATTTTTATTTCTTCTGCAAGTGCTGTCAAACTAATCGAGTGTTGCCGTGTGGCCCTGATCGTGAATTTGTGTAAAATGATAAAAAATATTGTTGAATTAAATATCAAAAATGCTTGAAATATATTATTTTGTTTAATATACTTAATCGTTAAATTATTGTTTACACGGTAAATATGTTAATTATAACCTATATTTTCTCGCTTTTACAAGAGAAATAGCAAACAAACGACAACCCCACCGCTCATGGTTGCATTTTAGTATCGAGAAAGATTGCCAGAAACTCATTCGCTGTGTGAACAGCCAAAAAGCGATTTCAGAAATTTTTCCTGCAATTCGCCGTTCGGAAATAAAAACCTCTATCGAAAGACACTTTCCATGCAAGGTGTGACTGCTCATGCAACTGATTTCTCAATTTGACAGCCTTTCCGAAATTTATTGCATCGAAATATATTGCCACGTCTGACACGCTCTTAAGATATTGACACATTATAATATTTATTAATACGATTTTTAATTATCAAATTTTGTTCTAATTTCCCAAACCGTTAATTTTCATATTTACGTTCTTGCGGCCTTAAACTGGTTTCGTGAAATAGTTTAACATGGATATAAATATACACTTAGTGCTTTTAATGCGTTTAGATGTCAAATATATTTGTAGGTGTATACGGAAGTGATGAAAGTCGTGGTGAGTATATTTAATTTAATATTAAGAAATTCTTGTGGATAGGTGTGGTTTGATTTTGAAAATGCTGTCTATTCTAACATTATACTACTTATTTTAATAAATACGATGTGTTAGTTAGAGTTGTGCTAAATTGACGAATATGGAAATTTTAGAATGTATAAAATTATAATCATAAATAAATAATAATGAATTAAAATGATATAAAAACAAACCAAGAAATATTTTTAATAATAACGATTTTTTATTGTTATAATAAAGAATGGTATAAAAATTATGCGTTTTGATGGAACATTTATTAACACAGCGCAAGTTTTTAAAATCTACACATATGTAAATATCTCTCATATTTGCAAATAAATTCCAACCGATTTGACGAAAGCCGAAAATAACTAAGATATCGTCCAATAAGATCAAAACAAGCTGCTGAATTTCCCACAGCAGGTGCTAGATAGAAGCTACAATTTTCTAGTAAAATCTTTAGCAAAATTGTAAGGTATTTTGAAAGTATGTTCTTATAATTACAGCTAGTAAAGCTACTTTCCCTTCGAACGAAGTTAACAGTGGTAACACTTCTTTTTTTAATTTTTTCAAGATGCAGACAATGCATACATAATATTTAGTATTGGTTGTACGTACATATTATTATTTTTATGTATAAGTGTCAGACATAATTTTTGGCACGGCAACCATTATTCGTTTTATGACCTTTTTTAAGCCGATATAATAAATTTATTAGAATAATTTAACTTTGTATTTAGTTTAAACAATCCAATGCAGGTAATTTATATCTTACTGTCCTCGTTTAATTAAATTTACAGACTTTTGCCACCGAATTTTGGCCACACTTAAAACATTTTGTTAATAGTTCAACTAGCCGACATCTATTTTTGTGTTCCTTTATTGACAGTTAATTTTATAAGTAATCCGAAATTAAGTTTTGACTTTTCAGTTCGATAAATGAGCCTGAAATGAAATGAAATCCTTGAAAACCAACGAAAAGTAAACCAACATATTCATGCCTATTACGGTATCCGACGGATGCCATCCGCACGGATCTAATCAGATTCGTACAGTCGGAATAAGCGAGTGCGAAGGATTCGATTCGTGCGAATGGTATCTGTCGGACCGGAATAGGTGTGTTTCCAAGGGATCCCATTCTCATGAATCTAATTCTTCTCACTCGCTTGTTATGACAGTTCGAATCGGATTAGATCCGTGCGGATGGCATCCGTCGGATACCGTAATAGGCATAAATATGTATATTTGCATATTAGCTGCGTTCCTTATCTCCCAGAAATAGTCAGAAAAAGTCCGAAGTAGTCAGATTTAGTCCAAAAAGCGTTCCTTAACTCGAAAATGACAGCAACAATGAGAGAACAACACTCAGTGAGAGTGAATCTTCAGTCCGAAGTAGTCAGATTTAGTCAGAAGAATTTTTGCTGGCAAAATCTTGAAAAGTGTCAAACTCAACTACATAGATGCAAATTAACGGAAATTAAAGAATACGCATAAAGTGAGAATAATGTAAAAAGTAAAAAAAAGTGAATTGAAATTGGAAGGAGGCAAAAAATAATTGATATAGTAAGTGTTTATTGTGCTTGTGCTTGTGTGAATGTGTTTTGAACATACATTTCTATTCTTGTTTGATGTTAGTTTCGTTGTTGCCATTCTTTGGACTAAACATTTCGTCTTTTGTGTTCCTTTACTTTCCCCTGTTATTCTCTTTTTTTTGAGCGCATTTTGCTTACGCTCTGGCATTTGGACACTTTTCAGATTTTAGTCCAAAAAGATAAGGAATGACCATATTACTATACTATAATTAATCGATTTAAAGGAGCTTCAAATTTCAAAGGTGCTAGGCTTTGAGTGATCGCTTGTGCAAGCAGACAGCTCGAATCGAATTACGGTATGGTGAAGACCGAATAGTATAGAAGAGTATTTGATAAAAAAATGTTTTAAAAACCACTTCAAATAAAGTCGGTTGTGAGTGCCATAGAATATCGCCATTATTTTTTGCGACACTCGGCGCAATCCTTGGAACTTAACTCTGGTATAACCTGGAAGAATGGTACGGAAATAGTCACAAAACAACCCAATAATTGGTGGACTTGATTGAAAGCCGTTATTAAATAAAAAATGACTTGCCACAAAAACTTATTTTAGTTATGAAAATCGGTCTAATTATGATGGATTCAGTCATAGTCCCGAACAAAACATGAACTTTAATTTTACTCAAAGAAAATTTTCAAATCGTTTAAAGTTTATAACGGTACTATTTAGCTAGTCAAAAACAAATATCGCAGTTTTCATTTGCTGTGTTCCTGTGGTTGAGTGTGTGAAAATATACCCCTATATTAGCTACCATTGTTTTAAAGAAATCACAAGAATTAAACATAGACATATACACACCTTATTATACTGTTGCTTTAGCTTACTTGTGACAAATAGGTAGGTATGTAGTGTATACAGACGCATCTACAAAACAACATCACACATATGTATATGTTTTTACAAAGATGTACACACTATTTTACGATTTGTTAAATATTTAGTGAAACACTATATATGATATTACGCATGTGATGGATGTTAAATAACATTTTTTATATCGATATTTTGTAGTAGCACTTGTAAAATTCATATTACATTATATATTGATTATCTTTTACTGTTTTTGCTTAAGTATTTTTAAAATTTAGATGCTGCATTTTAGAAAGTGTGTTTAATTATAAAAGCTTTTTCTGGAGGTGGTGATTGAATTTGGCTGGAATTGTTGTGCATAAAACAATATGAAAAGGACCAATGTTCTCCTCTTCACCACTCTTGCGGCTTATTTGTAATTTAGTTTTTTTTTTTTGTTAGCTACGTTAGCTTTTTATTATTTACTAATCATTTGAACGGACTTTTCGCAATGAGCCACGGTTGAATTTACAAATTGACTCTAAGAGTGCTGAGCGCGTGGGCTCACTGCCTTGTTCAGTGTCTATTGAAATATTTGGCGACGACGCTTGGCGTTCGACATTTGCTAATAAGGTAGGTTGCTTTGACGAAGAATGTTGTTGTTGCTGCTGCTTTTCGTGTGCTGTGCTTTGTTGTTGCTCAAAGGGTGGAGCTAGTGTGAAAATAAATATTTTTATTTTATTTTACAAAGGCATTTTAAATTTAATTGACATACATTTAATATCAACAAATTGGGATGTAGCAGCTGTACTTAATTCTCTTGGCATATGCATACTTAGCACGCTATCAGCTCGCTCGAACGGTGCAGTATCACCGCTGGTGCTGCTAGCAAATGCGGTGAGCGCAGCAGAGCCGCTGGCAGCGGATAGTGATAGCCGCCCGTTACCTGCTTGCAGCGATCCTTGTTGCTTCAATTTTGACTGTTTATGCTCAAGTTTCTATAAGAAAAAAAAATTAATCATATATTAATCAATAATATTTTTATTTTTATTACAAACCGCTTTTTGTTTTGATTTTCGCTTCTCTTCCTCTGAACTCATCATTTCCTGCACACGCACAATGCGCTTTTGATTTTTTACAGATTTTTGTTCGTCCCGCAGCCTTAAATCAGATTTTTGAGCAGCCTGTTTTAAAATTTCCTTAGCATTCAGCGACAATTTAAAATGTGTCCTCCTGGAATCTTCATTACAGCAGCTAAACCCGCCAGCAGCACTACTTGCATGCTGTGCAAAGAACTGGTGGCCAATTAGTTGTTGTAGCGACGGTAAGCCAGCTCTTACCGCTTCTTTTGATAATATACTCTCTAATAAGTTCTCTGCAATTATAAATATCGAAAATTTGCCTCTATAAAATCATACATATATATGTAAATAACGTATTGACTACTCACTTAAAGTTTCGGGACATTCGGTGATTTGGCGTGCTACAGACTCTTGCAAGGGATAGCCCATGGCCATTTCGAAAAGTACATGACCAAAACTGTACACATCTATATTTTCCACAGAATGAATTTTACTATGTTGTACGAAGAACGGTCGATAAAAAGCGGGCACGCCTAGTAGATAGTTTTCGATATCCAATAATTTAACACAATCATCCACAATCACGATGTTTCCAGCGTGCAAATGACCTTGTCAAATTAAGAGAATCATATGCATTACCAAAAATAGAATTGCGAATCAGATATTTGGCTTAACATACCGTATGGATATCCCTTAGAATGAATAAAGATTAAAGCCTCCAATATTTGACGTCCATAGATCGCTACTTGTTTCATGGTGAGTGCAGTTCTGCCCTTTGGATTGCCGTATTTACTAAGAAATGGGTTTTTTGGCGTGGCCATACAAAGTATATCTTTCAGAGTGCCTTGCTTGTAAAACCTATAAGAAACATGATCAAAAACAAATTGTTAATACACCTGCGTTACAGCTATATATGTATGTGCAATATTAATTGTACTGCATTATTACCTCCGCACAACTATGCTACCGTTCTCGTTATGTGCCGCATACACAATCGTTTCGATGTGAGGATGCTGCAAGCCCATTAGACTTTTTAAAATGCTACCCAGTTCCTTGTCGTCTACATATTTATCGGGGCCATATTCGATCCACTCCAAAACAAGCTCCGATGGATCCACGTTACCTCCATCTATAGAGCCGCTACTACTACCGCCCCCGCCGCCATTACTACTCGACGTTGCAAAATGTTTACCTTGGTGTGACTGCGAGCCACTTTTCACAAGTAACTTGTTTCCAGTCTTTTCCGGTGGTTTCGGTGATACTTTGAAGTAGTGTTTTCGTAATCGCCAACCTATTGGCCCAAGTGTGCTACCCAATGTCCAAATACCTTCGCTGCGCAAGCATAGCATGGCATTTTGCACAGCCTGATCTAAATATAGGAATGATAAAATGATATTAAAATATGTACATAAATAGGGCAATTCATCTAAACGCGTAAAAGCCTCATATCCACGTAAAACTCGTGAAATTGTTTAATAGTGTACGGAAAACCGGTTTATTTACGAGGTTTACACAGTTACGAGGCATTTACGCGTTTGTTGTTGTTGTTGTAACAGCATACAAATTCCCCAAAGAGATTTTGGGGAGTAATGCTGGAGTGACAGTCCTTGGCCAGATATAAATCTGGGTCGTTCCGGTTACGCGTTTATATGAATACGCTGTGCATTTATAAATTTTTAATTTGGTAGATATGGCTTTGAGAGAGTCAACTAATAGAAAATTAAAAACTAATAAAGCTTTTCCGAAAAAATGTAAAATAAGACTTTTGCATTGATCGTGTAAAGTTTAATATAAGCGCATGTAGTTTTAATTAACCTATAAATAAGCTAGTCACCTAGAAACATTTTCATAAAAATAGGCTATATAATAATAAGTAATCAATTCATACAATTTGCAGGTACACAGTTCTGTGAGCATACTTATCAAATTATAGGCTTGCGAGGAATTATACATATATACGTATGTAGTATGTACATTTGCATAATACGCAGAAAGCAACAGATGCTCATAATGGGTTGCAATATTACAAGTATGACGTGTTCGTTTCGACATTAAAATCGCAAAAACAACATACCTACAAACTTCGGCTCCTGGAATATAAAATACACTTGCATACGTAGATATGCCAAGTTCGAGTGCAATTATTACCATCTAAATACATGTACATATGTACATACATATACAATGCATATAATATTTCTCATAATGTAAATAATTTTTGTATACACAAATGCGCGCGCTGTACGCATTCAATATATCATATGGGATTGGGTGTGTGCCCTATCACATTTCCTACTTTAATCCAAATCACATTAATGACTCCCTAGTTACTCATATTCAATTATGAACTTTCAGAAAAGCATAACCTAGAAACTTACCATGAAAGGATTGAGAGTAGCTGTCCGGATCGACAAACCGTTTGGCCGGCAACGATGATGCCAAAATGGGATTCATTAGAACTGCGTTTATGTAAATCTGTAATGCTTGTCGCCTTTCAGCTATGAAATCTGGCCGCATATTACCGAAAAGCCGTTTGCCTGGCATGGGCAGATCGATACCTGAAATGCAGAGGCATTTGTGCAACTCGGCGAAGTCATTGTAGCGGCGCAAAATTTTCCAAGAGTTTTCCTTATTAGTGCCCCGCTGCAACCGCAGTAAATACTCCTAAAATGAAAAAATAATGTTGGTGCACGTTATTTACTTCTTTGTTTTCAATGGACATATGTAGGTATAAGCAGATATTTTTTTTTTTTGCTTGATGGTCTGATTATACCCCTCATCCTCTTTTTCGTCCTTACGGCGACAAATACTATTGATTTTTCTATGACTTATGCACTTGTGCATACAATGTACGTGCAATATTGAAATCTTCAATTTGATTAAAATTTGTTTTAATTACCGTATGACCGTTCACTTCCTGTGCTGTTTCAATTACGCAAATTATGGCCTGTGTATCATCGAGTTTATGATTATAACCGAAAGGTCTCTCAAATATTGCCATTGGTCATCCAAATAGTGTACTTCGAATATGGATCCATGTTCAAAGCCTTTAATCCATTCCAGGCGTGCTTACGCAGCCAAACCCTTTTATCGGTTTTATTTTCACAGTTTTATCAGTATTTAATCAAACAATTTCAGGAATCATTAAATTGGAAAAGTTTATTGGAAAACCTGCTGACCAAAATGTACAATCACATCTGCGAGGAAATTGCTGTGAACCAGTGATGCCACATATTCTCTGTTAAAAATCCCACGAAAATGGGGAAAAAATTCCTCAATTACCCACATCTTGAAAATTTATCCCACAAAATTCCCAACGAATTTAAATATACACATGTTCCAGTAGTAAAGAAGTAAAATTCATATAAAATAATAATAATAGATTGGCGCTTACACAAATTATGTGCTTCTCCTCCAATTTGTGGGGTGCGCTTGATGCTGTCACACAAATGGGAGGGACCCACAGTTTTACGCCGACTCCGAATGGCGAGTGTATTTTTATGAGAAGCTGTTTTTCATGGCAGGAATACATTCGGAAGTTTGCCATTGCCTGCTGGGGGCCGACCGCTGTTAAGAAAAAACCCTTTTTTCTGCATTTTTTTCACTCATTCATTTTTTCACTTCCATTTTTTTCTCACTCACTAAGGGCCTAAAAGAATTTTTTGGTGACTTAAAAATTGAAGCACATTCATGTGCAATTTGACATTTCATCAGATAATTTGTTCCGCTTTTTACATGAAACATCAGTTACAACTGAAAAGATTCTTTCTTACTCAGCGCTTGAATTGGTTAACGTAAGAAAATTTTCGAAATTGTCCTTATACTTTTTAACAATAATATACCATTTCATTCCACATCACATCTTCAGAAAGATTAATTACGTAAGTATGTCGAATATTCTTAAATTTGGATCAATTATGCAACAATAACTGCATCAGAAGAAAATCACTTATTTATTTGAAAAGTCCCTTTTTTCCCTTTTAATAATTTTTGTTGCAAAATATTCCTCAAATAGGGAAACTACCCACAATCTGGCATCACTGCTGTGAACAATTCTTCATATGCTGCCTCTTCTAGCGACAGTCACAATTAATGGGTCTATTACGGATATCAACGCAACCACGGTTCGGGTGCCAACTGGCAACGCAACTGGAAAGAAAATTTGTATTACGGATGTCAATTATCGTCAGTTGCTGTAGAGTTATCAATAATCGAAATATGACAGTTGGACAACCAGCAAGCGGCTGTAAACAAGCTGTGCGATTAAAATCAAGTTCATCACAATTATTTGTTTAAGAGGAAGAGAAGTGCATGAATGCGGCCTCAATCAGGCCACATTTAATAAAATCCAATCCCTTAGAGCTACTCGTGCACTGTAAGCAAAAGTTAATACTTTCAAGGTTTTTATTTTATTATCGTTTTGTGTTCATTTTCAAAGCATATTGAGGACTTCCAAAAGAAGATGTAGTATAATTGGTTAATAAACAGATGAACCACTTCGTTCAACTTCAATACCTCTGCTCATAAAGTCTTGTGCCCCTTTCGATTTCTCGCAGAAGGAAGTGCCAGAAAACTATTTCCGCAACTTCCTGATCAGCCCTAATGAGACAGACATTCTGTGTGGTATATTTTGCAAATTGGCGGCCACTGGATTCTGCAAAATAAAAATTTATTTCTGGTCACCCTAAATTTTAAGTAAGGGATTAGCACAAGTGGCAACATTGTTATTAATTATTCAGCGAAGAATACGCTTGATAAGAAGTATTCACGCAAATTAGGTAAACGGGGAATTTTACTGGCAAATTTTCAAGTGGACACCTTGTAAAAAACTCGCGGAGTTTCATTCCATTAAAATGACCATCGGAACTAGTGCTTTGCGTACGCAGCTAATGGCCCTGGCCAACTTTTCTGGCACTCACAAAGAGCAAGCAGACAAGTACCGGCAATTGTTAGTAATGGTGCTCAATAACACTGGGAATGAGCTGGTGGATACGCTTAAGCTCTTCGTAGAAGCTATTGTCAATGAGCATGTCAGCTTGGTAATTTCACGACAAATACTTAATGATGTCAGCAACTCTTTGTGCAAGTTGTCCGATGATATTTCGCGACAAGTGTCGCACTTCACGTTGGAAAAGGTGCAGCCACGAGTCATTTCCTTTGAGGAGCAAGTAGCCGGTATTCGCCAGCATTTGGCTGATATCTATGAGCGCAATCAGCAATGGCGAGATGCTGCCAATGTTTTAGTTGGTATTCCACTGGAAACAGGGCAAAAACAATATCCGGTGGGCTACAAACTAAAAACTTACCTTAAAATAGCCAGCCTCTACTTGAAGGATGATGATTCTGCACAAGCAGAGTTTTATATAAATCGCGCTTCTTTGTTACAGACAGAGACCACTGATGAAGAATTGCAGGTAAGGGTATGACTTACATATGTACATATATGATAATTTTCATAATTCAATGTGCTCTTTCTTTAGGTGCTCTACAAAAAGTGTTATGCCCATGTGCTAGACTACCGTCGTAAATTTATTGAAGCAGCACAACGTTATAACGAGCTATCGTACCGCAAAACGATGAGTGAAAGCGATCGCATGGATGCATTGAGGAGTGCTCTTATTTGCACCGTACTAGCTTCTGCTGGACAACAGCGCTCACGTATGCTAGCCACACTTTTCAAAGACGAACGTTGCCAACAATTGCCAGCATATGCTATATTGGAAAAAATGTATTTGGATCGTATTATAAGACGTTCAGAGCTCAAGGAATTCGAAGCTCTCTTGCAGCCGCATCAAAAAGCTATTACAGTTGACGGTTCTTCTATATTAGATCGTGCGGTATTTGAACACAACTTGCTGTCCGCTAGTAAATTGTATAACAATATTACATTTGAAGAATTGGGTGCACTGCTGGATATAACGGCTGCGAAAGCTGAAAATATTGCTTCGCAAATGATTACCGAAGAACGTATGAATGGACATATAGATCAAATTTCAGGACTTGTTCATTTCGAAAGCCGCGAGGTGCTGCCCCAATGGGATCGTCAAATTCAATCGTTGTGCTATCAAGTGAATTCTATTATTGAAAAGATTGCAGCGGCTGAGCCAAACTGGATGACGAATACATTGGATTCTATGAATTGATTTGACTAGTCTTAACGGAGATTCTATAAATACTTTTTACTTGTGTTTGTAACTGCGATAATACCGCTTTGTTTTGAAGGCATCGCTTGTAGCATTGAATTTAATAAAATTGCAAACCTTAATACCAGAATTTTTAAAAATCCTCTTCATAAATATTTTTTTTTGTTGGATTTAAATGAATGGCAAGGACTAGCTTGTCCACTTAAAAATGGCACTATATTATGGAGAATTTAAAGGGATAAGAATCCTCAATGCCTTATACGTACGCTTGAACGAAGTGCTCGGCAAGACATGGGTCCGAAAAACATACGTAGGTCAAAAGGTAGGAGGGTGTCAAGGCTTGCGGAACTGTGCATCTTTAATTGAGGCATTGGGCCGGTAAATCAGACTAATCCGTCCCTCAAGCCAGCTAAAAAAAAAATACCACAAGAACAACACGGATTGCTGTATTTCCTTTCCAATCGCTAAGATTACCATTTCTTTACGGACGGACCTAAACTGGCAATCGGTGGAGCTTTGGTGAGGAGCTCGTGTTTGAGTCGCCGCCACACAAGCTCCCCGACTGTTGCAGCATTTTGCAGACCGATATCTAGGCTACTGAGTCTGTAGCAGCTCTAAATATTTTCCACGACAGGCAGCTGTTAATCTACGTGAAATCTCACGAATCAACCAAGCTAACCCAACCTAGGCGTCGAGCCTCTGAGGTAGATTAAAAATACGAAAATTTCAATTTTATATTTTCATTTACTTGATACACCAGCCTTAGGCTAGATATAATCTTATTGGCTGTGGATACATTAAAAATAGCAAAATTTACAATAGATACATCCACTTTTGTTCGATAATTCACACTTGTTACACAGCTAAATATTTTATTGTATATTTGTATGAATGTATTTGAAAGTTTTTATTACTAAATAGTTGTTTAATGATTATTTCTTTTAACAATTCAAAAATGTGCTATTAAATTAATTATATATCAAACGTAGTTTGAACACCGATGCACTGTTTTATATATTATCAAACAAATCTAAAGAAACTTTCAACTAGTCATAGTTATGTACATACATGTGTACTGCTGCTCTTTTTCTTTTCCTTATGATATTTATGAACAGGAAATGCATAAACAATATTTCGTAAGATGCATTTACGTTTTTCATTAACTATTTCATTTTTAATAAAGCAAACGTGCGTTATAAACTAAATTAAAACAACTTGCGTATTCATATATGAAGTGTGGATGACCAAGCAATGACGAGAAGGTACCCCAGTTTGTGCTCCCTAAATTATTTACAGTTTTACTAAACTAGAATCTACGCAAGTAAGCGTTTTCCCTAACGCTCTATTATACGCGATATCATCCTTGCGTATTCGATGCCGTCGTGTCTTCATTCAGATCTAATTGTGCCAGAGTACGTACTACTGCACCACGATTCATTGGTGTCAGGCCTTGGCATATGCTTACCACAGCATCCAAAGCAACATGGGGGCAATCCTGTAATAAGCAAAATAAGTTAAAAAAAAGGACTTAGTCAGTGAAATGCGGGTAACTATATTTATGTATGTACTTACCTCAAGCATTTCGTTAATTTTCGAGATAATCGCATCTTGCTTTACGGCATTTATGTTCTTTGTAACAACAGAGTCTGGCCGTTTTTGTTCTTCATACCAATGCACCATCTCCTCGTTTTTATCCCAAATATACGACTGCAAAACAAAGATGGCGTAAATCGCGCGATATTTTAATACGTATATTATACAGGTTAGTTTGCCCTAAATAAATAAACTTACATCCGTGGCGCCTCGATCTTCAACCAACCACCGACGCAACATTTGTTTTGCTTGTCCCACCGAAAGGCTTTCCTGTGCTCTTATTATTTTCTTAATAAACACATCTTCCAGTAGCAAACGACGCAGACGCCAGTACAGTAAACGTCGAGAATCGCGCCATGGTATAATCTCGCTTATACATTCCTTCTCCAGCATACGTTCAGGCGTGTCGTGTAGATCGGCAAAATGTACTGCCACTGTGTGATACACGTGCATGAGTTGCGAGATGCGTGTCTTTAGTTTTTCTTCAATTAAAGCGGCTTTGATTTTGTCACCAGCAGTATTTAGTTCTTCCAGTTCTTTTTGGAGCTGCATATAAGATTTAAAGGAGCAAATGCTTAAATGTATGTAAAAGTCACCAACATAAATACAAAACGCTCTAATGATGTCAAAATGAATGTATAATAATGTGGCTGTTCCAGCTGTCTGGTTATCTAGTTGTTTGGGTACGTGGTTACATTTTTTATTCGGTTTACAACAATAATAAAACACTAGAGTATAATAATTTTTAGTCAGGTTAATTAATAACCAAATACAGTATAAATTGAATTGAATATGCCGCCGTAAGCTTTTTTGTTCACCAATTAGTTTTTATATCTCTATAACAAAGAAACAAAAGATAAATGATACGCAATCAGAGGAGGAAAAGTACTAGGGGATGCTGAAATCCTTCCTTTTTCATGTTGCTTTTGCTATAGCCCTGCCATGCAAAGTTAAAGAGAGTATGTACGCTTGGCGGCTTATGGACTAGCGTTACATAAAAAAAAATTTAAGAATGAAATAGTGAATGTCACATGGGGACTTTTGCTTAGATTACCAAGATATACTTATGTATGAAATTAGAATTTTATGGCAAACATTTAGTTTATTTTCTTCTTTATATTACCGCAATTGTCGTTGTATCCAAGCGATTTATCGCCTTTAGTAAATCTTTTTCTTTGTACTTGATTTCGACAATACCCTCTGGCTCCAACACACCACCGCGTGCCTCTGGATCGGCATAGGTTTCCATATAGCGTGGGTTAATTAGCGAATCCAAGACAGCCCAGGCGCCACCACGCAGCTCGGCATTTGGTGGCAGATATATAATAATTGGTTTTTTGTATTCGCGCAAACCATCCACAATGTACGCGCCAAATTTAAGAATCTGCTCATACATGTCCTTCATACCGCCGGAGAAACCACGCCAATTTGCAAATATTATCAATGGGAGTTCCTCGCGGCCAAAGTCTTTAATAGCTTGTGCTGTCTTATAAGAAGAATCTGGATACCAGACTTGTCCGGCTTGTTGAAGTGTCTGAAAACGATTAATACGTTAATGTATTACGACATTGTATGAGACAATGCTCTGGTCGTACCTTCGCTTCAGAGTCTAAGTTAGCAGGATCGGCGGGCAATTCGACCTCAACTGTGCGCGTTTCAACAGCAATGACACCAACTGGTACGCCGCCTAGACGAGCCCGACCTGTGACAACGGTTTTCGCCCATGGCTGCATAATTTCTGCCCAGCTGTCACGATCAAAGAAACCATTTTCCCATTCACTTGAATTGGCTGCAGAAAAGAAGAGAGTAATTTATTTGTACGTCGAAAATAATACATATATATATATTGAAGAAGAGTTGACAAATAGAACTTATTATGCTGTTAATTACCGGGATTCACGCGACCACCCAGCATCCACCTAGGATCATATGGCGATTTCGTTGGCATAAAATCTACTGAACGATCGATGCGATCGTTTGGCAATACAATCGGTACATCACAGCCGATGTATGCTGGAATGTATGAGAGCCATTGAAGAAGAGTATACACACCGTCGAGATCAAAAGCTGTGTGGGGAACGTAAAAGTTTAACATGATTCCATTTTATAAATATTAACAATAACAGACCTTCAGTCTTATGTGTGACACCATTGTTGTACATAATTTGTACACCACCTAATTGGCTGTTGGAAGCGTATACCTTGCGTCCAAGTAGCTATAGTCCAATAAATAGAAGTTAGCACATTTTTTCAAATATAAAAAAAATCTCCCTGCTCACCTTATTCAGTGCTGCATAACCAGTTAGAATAATGTGCGAATTGTCAATCTGTATGACACGCTGACCCAAACGCACAACATACGAACCGATACCAATGGTACGGCAAGTCACCATAGACATGGTGACAATTTCGTTATACGCCTGCGATGTTTCACCGGCAATCAAACCGGCATAGCGCAAATTCTCTACACCCAAGCCATCTTCTTTGCCAATGATGTCGGTAATCTTATAACGTGGTTCGCCCTCATCTTCGATGAGTATTGCACGCACCGAATTCAAATTAGCAATTTTGCTGTAATCCTCCGTGGTCAAATAAATATACTTAAAACCCTTGTCTGGCTCTTCGGGATCTTCCCATGCTACCTTGAACATTGATTTCACCTCCTCTGCGAGACCGATACGCGCACCACTATTCACCGAAATGTAAATCTATTTCGGGTTGGAAGGCAAATACATAAGTTTATGATAAATACTAACTCTGCTGCTACTAACCCTAGGCACTTTTCTGCTGCGCGCCAACTGCGACGCTTTATTATAGACCACATCTTCTTTGATACCGAACGAACCAATCATATAAGTCAAGTCGTTGGCAATCACTATAATTTCTCGTCCCTCTGGGTACTCGGGAGTGGCCAGCACAATGCGCCAGGCAACCATACCACACTACGTTTAGAAAAAAAACGGTGAAAATTAGAAATTAAAAAAAAATTGTCGTCACGCCTACATTATTCTCGCCAGGTAAACGCTGCATCTCAATGAGATTATCATCATCCAACACTAGCTCCATGCATTCAATTAAAATTTTTTCCGGTATTCTTATGTCGATGGTGGGACGTGCTTTCGAGTACTCCTTCCAGTGACGCTCTGTCATTTGACGGAACATGTCGGGTATATCGTATACATATGTTGTGCCGTTTTGTTGTGCCTGGAAACGTTTCTGTTGCAGAAAATCTTTGGTCATGTAGGGCGTGGAAATTGGATGACCATGCAGTGAGCCCAGTTTTTCGCCATACGCCTTAAACTTAATCTGAAACCAACAAAACCAAATTTATTTCATTTGCAATGTGTTCGAGACATTGCTCTTCGGTATATTTTACTTACAATTCCCGTCTCTGGATCCGTGACTTCCGTGTACATAGCAATATCTAAGAAGTAGCCGGAGTCATTGGCTATGCACAAGCGTATGGCCTGCGTTGGCGCTTGTGGTGACTGTCGGATCAGCATTTTCAACTCAGCTTGCAGCACACGTAATTTCCACAGACGTTGACCGTAGCGCATTATCATTCTGGTGACAGATTCCTCAATCTTAGCTGGATCCATTATAACAGTTGGCACGAAGTTTAGGAAAATATGATTACAATCTGTGCGCTTGGCATGCGGATGCGAGAAGGCCACTTCCAATTCGTCCATTGATTCGAGTAACACGCGTTCGCCTTCGTTTTGTAGATATTCGAATGAAGCCTCTTTGGTGATGAGATCCGAATGTCGAATAATGGAACGTATGAAGAAACGATAGTCGGTGACTTCTTTGCCCTTCGTACCCTTGGCTTTACCCAGATAGAGGTGCATTTTTTGATTTGCAGTTGGTAAGGCTTCCAATTCATAGGATTTCATGCGATTAAGTTCAAGTTGGAAAGCACATGCTGGCTCCAAGTGGCGGTATATTCTATCTTCTTCGAAATTGTCGCGTGCGCGGTATGTGAAGAACTTAGGGAATTGACGTCTATACAAAGATTTTAAAAAGATAAATAGGTAAAACTATGAAATGGAAACATGTCGCTCACTTCTTCAATGCTGCAAATGTGATGCGACGTATGCGGCGCTGGAAGAGTTCATCACGGTGAAGTTTACAAAAACTACCAAAAATATGCGCCATTTGTACATCGTCCATATCGCCATTGTCCCGCACTGCGACACTTACGATGTGTATGGGTTCGGTAGACTTGGCCTCTTCCACAGCATTTGCGCGTGTAACGGGGTCCGAAAGGGAGACATTGATGGAGGTGCTACAACGCCCATCGGAAATGGAATCGACGGCTTCGACGGCTTCCAAAATCTAAGCAAAGTAAGAAGCAATGATGTGTTTTTTAGGTTAGAACACACAAAGAACAATGCTATGAGACCTTTACCTTAGCGCTCACAAAGGCAGGCGATGCATAATCCTCTAACAAATCCAAAATTTCATCCGAATGCATTTCGAAATGTTCGAATGAGCCGAAGGCAGCCATGCAGCCGGTACGCATGAAGGATGAGCCAAGTACTTTGGTCACAGGCTCACCGCTGTCTTGCACCATGCGGGGGAATAGTCTGTATTGGCATACAAAAAAAAAAATAGTTCCAATAAAACCATTTGTCTAACTAAGCAAACAGTGAAGTACATTACCTGTTAGGATGAGCGGTGGGCAGCAAAAACTGAAAGTGTACAAGTGGCAGGCCACCTGACAATTCCAAATGTTGTAAGCAAGTGAGTTCGTAGGATGTGTAGGCGCGCCTCACGTAAACCTCGAGCGCAGCATTGCAAACTTGACGATTCGTGTGATAGAAGAAATCGTGCAAAATATCAAATATCGACGTTTCGGACAATATCAGTCGCTGCAGATTCTCCGGATGGAAGTCGTGGCCGTACATATCCACCGCCGACAAGAAAATGGATTCCATTTGGTTGTGACGTAACTCGTATGCCGGTTGATGTGCGGCAATGAGCACTTGTCGGCAGCGCAAAGCGACACGCGAATGTTCGGCACGATTCAGCGATGTCAACTCACTCAGTGTATTGGCGAGCTCATCGGTTAGGCCCGGCTCAAATGACCATAAATGATCGATGAGCAGCGTCACCAGCAAATTCTTCTTCGAAACTTGCGCATGCGAAAAGATGGTGTTGACGACCTTTTGCATATCGTCCTTGCTGTTCTCACGTACCAACCCCACGCACTTGTCATAGCTGCCATGTTGGAACTGAGATTCGACTTCATAGTATTGGCGCAACAATTCATGTACGACAGCCTTCATGCGTCCCCGAATGCCGTTGCGATAGCGCTGCACCAGCTGTACAATACTCTGAGTGGTTAGGAAGAACACGTCGCGGTCGGCACGTTTTTGCAGCGTAGCAGCATGACTGTCGATGACAGCGGCAATTTGTTGAGATGGGAATTGTGCCAGCACACTGGTTATGTTGCGTTCATACAACGTCATCAATTTGCGTATCTTCTTCTCCACAGACACAGGTATGCGGCCCGATATAGAGGCGATCACCTCCTGCAATTCGAGCAGAGGCAATGAAGCATCGCGCAAGCTGGACATGAACTTTTCGATGACATCACGCAAACGTTGTGCGTTATACGGCTCGGGGAGGCAGAAACCGGCCAATGTATTCTCCAAAATTGCTTTGTACAAGTTGTGCGCACGATTGAGCTTCTCAGGCACTGGCGAGTTGTCCGATTGTGGGAAGGGATTTTTGTATGGCTGTGCTTTAGTTACCAACGATGGATCATCTAATTCCAAATGACCCAGAAGTGAACCAGCCTCTAGCACTGCACCCGGACGGCGCAAGAACGACACAGTGCCGGCTTCTTGAGAGGTGAGCGTCATAACCATCTTCATTACCTCAATCTCAACATAGGCTTGTCCCTTGGAAACATGGGCGCCATCTTCAATCAACAAATTAATCAATTTGCCGGCGGATGGACTGCGCAAAAGCGAGGGATCATTTTCCTTTTCAAAGACACATGTTTGATTACCAATTATCAGACGATAGCGATCCACTTCTTCCTTCATATAAGTGGTATACGATGCGCCTTCGAATGAAATCAAAAGACCACCATCGGACAGCCGGTGAATGTCAACTTCTTTGTAGGAGTTATTCATGAGCAGAAAATAAGAGTTTGCGCCACTTTTGGCGGCCTGCACCTTGTAGCGCAGCCCATCGTTGATCAACTCTACATCGATTACATTTGTCAGCGTGTTGGCTGCTTGGATCTGGCCTTTGTCAAGTGAAGTCTTGAAGCTGGAGAAGGCTTCGCTGATTTGACGATCGGCAATGTGCAAAGCGCCGCAAACAACACCGAGCAGTATATCGGGCTTATCCGATTGTACGCGCTCCGCAATCAATGCATCCAGCCAGGCAGTATCAATGCTGTTGTCCAAGAAACTATTGGTTTCCAACAGAGTAATCAGATATTCAACAGTAGTGCGGAAATCACCACGAATCGAAAGCTCCTTCAGCGCAATAACAAGATTCTCGCGTGCTTGTTGTCGATTTTCTCCCCAGGAGAAACAGTGCCCAAACTGCGAGTCGGCATATTCGTGCAAACCGCCCGATGCGGCAACACTGAAATAACCCCAGACATTTTTGCTCGAACGGAAATTGAGCTCCTGCACAGTACCCGAGCTTGGCTTGAAACCTTCATCTGGATTTTCCGATGTAATACGTGCTGCAATGACATGGCCAGATGGTTGCGGCTTATTCACCGGCGTTTCAAAATCAATAATCGATGAACCCCAAGGCGATTCTCCATAGAGCAGACGTATGTCTTTCAAACGATATAGCGGCACACCCATACCAATTTGTAATTGGGCAGCTGGCAAATTCACATCTGATACCATTTCTGTGCAAGGATGCTCCACTTGTAGACGTGGATTCAATTCTAAAAAGTAGTATTGACCGTCTGGCTCGTACAAGTACTCAACAGTACCGGCACTTACATAGCCCACCATTTTCGCTAGACGCACAGCAGCTTTCTCCATATCCTCAAATACCTCCGGTTTTGCAATAATCGCCGGTGCTTCTTCAATGATCTTTTGATGACGACGCTGTATGGAGCAATCACGCCCAAATAAACTGATAGCATTGCCATACTGATCGGCAAGCAGCTGCACTTCAAGATGGCGAGCGCCGCGTGCCAGTTTCATCACGAATATAGGTGACCCGGGCACTTCAGCTTGTACTTGACGGAAAAGTGCTGGGAATTCGTCGGCATTGTCCACGCGACGAATACCTTTACCACCACCACCTTCAGATGCTTTAATCATGGCCGGGAAGCCTGAGTTAGAAGGGAAAAGGGAGGAAATTGGTAGAGTTAATTCTCTGCATGGGTAAGTAATTAACGGTACATATGTAATTGGTTTCATATCGGCGTAATCAATTCAGAAGGACTTATTTGAAATCTCTTCCAGTCAATTGCAAAACCGCCTAACAAATTTTACAGGAGAGCGAAAAAACGGTTTATTCTCCGAAGGCATTGCCTTGATAGGCTGTATTTTCTCTAGCTATTATTTTACAAATCTGTTGTTTTGACAACGACTTAACGATTTTTATGCATAAATCTCGATGACTAGATTTCAGGGTTACCAAATCTAATTTTTGCCACAACGGCGATTTAGGCGGTTTTGCAACTGGTCGATGGGCGGTTTTGCAAAAACATCGACGATATGTATACTTAAAGTAGTTTAAGTGAATTTTACTAACAAAAAAAAAAAAAAAAAACGAAACCATCATTCTCACCAATTTTCTTGGCTGCTGCTAAACCCTCTTCGGCGTTACTGACGCAACCACGTTGAAATAATTCACTCGAAATCTTTATTTTCTTTCCAGTGTACTGCGCCTTTAGCTCCGAACCCGACCAGGGCAGCGTGGGTATTTCGGCGGTCTGAGCAACAATTGAGGAAGCAACTTTATCACCAAGCGCCCACATAGCACGCTCCGGGGGGCCCAAAAAGACTAGACCTTGCTTGTGCAACATCTCCGGCAATTTCGGATTCTCGGAAGCATGTCCCCAACCAGCCCATACAGCCTTGATTAAATTTGGTAAAAAAAAAGAGGTAAAATTACAATAATTATTTCAATAGCTTAATTAGATGATTGATAAATTGTTTCTAGTGTGGTAACATTGACCGTGAAGGTCTTACTACGTAGAGAAAATATGTACGTATGTATGTTAGAGTGATCTTATAAAGTAAACAAAAGACTGCTTGCTTTGCTTAAACAGTATAATCCGGTTGGTTATGCATTCATCAGCAGCTTGCGCGCCGATAGCTCTGAGCTTTCAATCTCTGACTGCTTCGTTGTTTTTGTATTTGTTTTATTACCTTATTACACAGTTAAAATCTGCGATGTGCAATCGTATGACTTCATGAAATGCAGTAAATAATCATTATTTTAAGTGCATTCACTCACCTGAACCTGAGTCCGTAGTGCAATGTCAATAATCAATTCAACATTGGCGTAGTTATTATTATTGGCGCCACCAGGCACTGGAACATAATGATCAGCCATCTTGATGTATTCTGCATTGGCCTTCAGATCCTCTGGTGTGACCATCACAACAAAGCGTATAGCACGTTCATTCTTGAACATTTCATAGGACCAACGACGTATCGAACGCATACACTTCACGGCAGCAATACCGTTATTGGCGATCAATATGCGATTTATAACGCGTGTACCACCAAACTTCTTGACAAACTCTTCCGGTGTGGCAATGTGAAAATCACGGTCCTGATAGCGATCCTGCCCCAGCCCAGTGCCACGCGACATGCTCGGCCTAAAACCGAAAGACAAACGATTGTGCATTATTAAATGTGTGCTTTAAGTAGTGCTATGTAACTAAATGAATTGCTAGTCAAAAGGAAACTGAAAATGCAAGTGTAAATAACGAGATCTCTCGCCCAGCAAGGTGCACTCAAAATATTGAATGTACGCATATACAAATTTATGTATATATATGTATGTTTTTACAGATGTGTGTCATATGTACATATAATGCCTAAAGCGTTTAAATACTTGCTGGCCGAATTATTGCTCCATCACCTGTGGCCAAGATGCTCTCATCGGCCGCTCAGCGATGTTGTTGTTGTAGATTAAATAGTAAATAAAAAACAAAAAAGCAACTTTACACCAAAAGAAGATATGCGCGTACCGAACCAGTTTGTTGTTAATTTTGTTTGGAGAAAAAAAAGAACGTAAGCAGAAAAGAGTAAAGTCCGAAAACACAAAATTTTGGCTACGCTGCCATTAAAAGTTTGTGTTGACTTTGGTTAATCGCAAAAAGAAAACGAAAACAAATAAGGCTATGTACATACATATGTAAGTTGCATTCGCGTACATGATAATTATGGATAGTTATCAAAAACTATCATCTTTTGGCATTTGCGTACGCAAAAAGTGGCAAAGTAGGGGAAATTGAGAGAACTAAAGTGACATTTCATTTTGAGGGGAAGTTGCTAGTTTCCGTTGGAAAAAATTTTGCCAACAAGAAAAAAGCTAATTAAAAACAAGTGATTGGAATATATGCAAATCACAAAACTGAATTTGATGGTTTGGAAATTAAAAAACCTAAAATGCAACTATTTAAACTAGTAAGAAGTAAGTAATTATTCGTTTAATCAATAAACTGAGTTAGGGTAACACTTTGTGATCAATTTTCCTACGTTTTCATTTGAATGTAAAACATATTCTTATCAGCTGTTCATCCAATTTGCAATTTCTGGATATTTTTCTTTAATGAGAGAGCAGATGACATTTCGCCGAAATTTTTTAGCTGGTTATTTTACCGTTTAGTTACGTAGTAATAAGCTGGCCATCAATGGCATTCAACGTACGCAAATGGTAAGCAACAGAGACAGTGTGACGGTATTTAGCAGTGATTAGAAAAAGGGCCTATTCACTTTATAATTTCATTTCCACAGCGTGAGTTTTGTAGTCAGCACTTTTTAAGCTCGTAAAATTTTACTTATTTTAATTATTTTTGAGATTATGCTCAAATGTAAATGCGAGTAAATAGATAGTTGATTTTCGTCAGACGTTTTTTTTTTGTTTTAAATTTGTAAGCTTAAAAATGTAAATGTAAACTTATTAAGATAACCAAGGTTTAACGAGAAAGCTTTTAGCAGTTGTTACTATGCACAATCTATTATTTTTTTCTTTGTACATATAGCAGCGACCAGATAAAGGTAACCAACTATATTTTATTGAGGGTAAAATAGAATGTGTCTTGTTAACAGGCAAGACTACTTAATATTAAATACCAAACACAATTTGCAATTCATTATTTAAAAAATGTTTTGAATTAGTACGAAATCTGAAAAAATTATATTTGTGCAACATGGCGTATGGGTAACAAATTTTTTCAACCAATTTTGAACCGGTACCGAACCTCTTGAATTTTTTTTTTTAATTTTTGAACCAATTAAATATTTCCAGTCAGTGATCATAAAAATAAAAAAAATATAAATAAGCATATCAGATTACAATCATTTTATGCGGGAGTGGACCTTCATGATAATGCAGTAGCAAACTATCGAACTGCTTTACGTGGAAAAAATGATGGTGCATTTTATTTATAGGTGGGCTACACAGTGTAAATATTTGTAAATGTTGTAAATATTTAAAATTGCTGTACGAAAAATCTTACAGATGTTCAAATTTAGTTAAATAAAAAAAAATGTTATTCGAATTTTAATCTATATTAAGTGTGCCCCAAGGGCGTTTCTAACAGTTGGACAGCATTGAACCATCTAAAGTTGCCTCTTCCGATTTTGTTTTATTCCTGAAACTTCTCTTGTTCAGCAGTTTTCCAATCTTGTTATTGTATTGCTTGGTGAAAACTTATATCGAAACGAATGCGAATACACAAATTTTTAAAAATGGTTGCTTTTATCTGACCACTACTGAACTATAGATATTTAGCCCTATTGCGCAAGTCGTAAATTAGGATAAATTGTACGACTCGACAACATTGGCATTGTCTACTGTCGTGTAGAAATAAGTAAACGACGAAAACCGTCGAGAACTATGCAGTGCTGCCAAGTTTTTCCGTTTTAATGCATTAGTCGAGTCGGAATGAGGCTGATTATTATTAATTAAGCTTTGCCATATACGATTTGTCGAGTCTTTTTCTTAAGCGATTATTTTTTATTTAGACTTTTAGCAATGAATATTTTTAAAGAGAGCAAGAAAGTCCGCTGATAATTTGACGCAGAGCAAAAAAACACGTAAAAAGTTTGGTAGAGATATTACGAAGGATTTGGACACTGGCAATAGGTGTTTTTTTTTTTAATAGTTCGTAATAATTTTGCTAGAATTTTACTGGCTGGCCTTTTCGTATGCCTAAACTTACAAGTAGGCCAAATTGAGAAAGCAAAAATGACAGTTGAAGCTGCAAATTTTACTGGATAATTTTTTAGTAGAGCTACTTTCCAGTAAGTAAAAACCCCGGAGTATCGCGCTCCGGTAAACAATAGATAAATGACTTAAGCGTTAATTATAAAAAAAATTAATCACAGTTATGCATTCACAAGGTCACAAGAATATGAGAATTCGCGCAGAGCTAAGCCGATAATCATATGGAAAAATTAGATATTGAACGGCGTTGAAAACGCTATGATCGATGGATTAAGTCTACTTTTGCAAGTAAACCCATTTCACAGTGATATTGTTTGCCACTCATGTTTATTTATTTATTTTTAAGCATTTTCAATTAAAATACAGTTCATTCTCTCACAAAACTCACATAAACTCAAGTTTAAAACTTTTTAAAAGACCGCAAAAAAGTGCAACAAATTTTCACCCAAACTTCAAGCTTTTTTCTCAGAAGCGGTAGAATTTTTTTGAATACACAGTTTTATAGCCCATTCAATTTTAGTGTAATAATGTGCAAGTTTCAAGTGGCTAAAAATTACCGTTGATTTTTTAGAATTTTTTTCGCCGAGGATGTTGCGGGTTTCTGCCATATAAAAATAAATTGTGTTTAGTCGTTATATGGAAGCAAATGAGACAAAAAAAATTCTAAAAAATCAACGGTAATCTTTAGCGACTTGAAACTTGCACATTATTGGACTAAAATTGAATGCGCTATAAAACTGTGTACTCAAAAAAATTCTAGAGCTTCTGAGAAAAAAGTTTGAAATTTAAGGGAAAGTTTGTTGAACTTTTTTGCGGTCTTTTAAAAAGTTTTAAACTTGAGTTTATATGGGTTTTGTTAGAGAATGAACTGTATTTTAATTGAAAATTCTTAAAAACAAATAATTAAACATAAGTGGCAAACAATATCGCTTTGAAAGGGGGGTGCTATAGATATGTCCAATACTGTATATATGTATGCATAAATAATATTGAGCTCTTTTTTACTTTCTAATCCGAGAACGTCGAGGAATATTTGAACCCAAAGGTCGAAACCTGGACGTGCGCGAAAACAGAAGGGAATTGAATTCTATAGGGAACTATTGCACTATTCTGAGTGAACAAAAAAAATGACAAGAATAACCTTTGTGGACTTGAAAGAAGAAATTTTAGAGGCGTTGAAAAATGAAATAACGGTGCAATACTAACTAACTCTTATTAACTCCGTATCGATAAGGATAGCAGCTGCTATATAGGGGTATATTAGGGAACACTCAATTTATTAACGATTTTTTATATGAATAAAATTTTGTGTTACGCATACGCCACGTTGCTCGAATATATATTTTTTTAAATTTGGAATTGGAAGTATTTTATATACGTATATGGAATGAATAGTTGCAATAATTTTAATTTTAAATCGACCAAAATTAACACACTGTGCCTTTTATTGACGCCGATTGTTCACACACATCCATACATACATACATTGCGTATCTACCCAGTCGGACCGTGCAGAATGTGGTTCCGAAAATAATGCCCTTTTAGGTACTAATTTCTTCATAAGAAATTTGAAGTACATTTAATTTTTGTATGAAAGTTAGTAAATATCTGAGTGAAAAAGTATCACATCCTTTTTTTCACCAAAAGTCTGTAGGTCATGTAAACTTCACAACTAAAGTCAGCATTTTTTAGTGCTTTGACTTCGGTAACTAAATCCGAACAAGAATAAAAACAAAGCTCTCCAAACCAACAACAATCCCAAACCCCATGCAAAATTGCCTTCTTAAAGAACCGTTCTTGCTGTGCTTCACGTCTGTATAAAAGCAAATTAAAGAACTTATGTTTTTGGAACTACTTCGAAGTGGAAAAATAATCGTGCTATAAGTACATTTTGGAAGCAACCAAGTCCGACTGGGTAAATGTAACACCTATGTATGTGGTGTTATATGTTCGATATGTCCACAAAATTACAAAATCAACCAATCGATGAGTAACAATTTTGACGCAGTGATTACTTTATAGTCCTCGGTTCCTCCGCCAAGAATAAACTCGTTTCAGATAAGTTACCGCTCAATGTCATGCCATTATTGTTGTTAGCAACGTCGGCGGCATTAACATAGACGGAATCACACTCAATTTCAATGTCAGGTATACTCGATTCGTCTTCATTGTTTTCATCATCTATCAATATGATGGGAACTGGAGTTTTTGGACGCTCTGGTATCTCCGAACCGGACTCATCCTCGTTTGGTTCACCGATGGTGAAACGTCTGGTTGATTTAAGCATTTCAAATAGCCACTTTAGGAAAGTCAATGACATTCAAAATCACAATAAGCTCATATACATACGAGCTTATTAAATAAACCACACTAATTGCAATTTAAACGGTTAAACGGGATTTTTAACACTTTGATGTTTGGCCACTTTTTCATGTATGAATGTTTTTTGCTTAGTCCTTCTTTTGCCACGAATAACGCGCTCTATATAAAATTCTACTATTGCGATATACTACAGCAGGTGGACAGTAGTTTTTCAGTACAAAAAAATGCTAAACTACACTTCACGAAGTGCCAAGAGTAACTGGCAATGTCGATATCGTCGTTACTGGTGTATAATTTCGTTGAATTCGAATACGTATGTACGAATGATTCAAGCACGTTTCAGCAAAAATTCTCACTGTAATTTTTTCTATATTATTTGTTAGCATTTTACATAGCAACTATTGCTGCGCGAGGTGACAATAGTTGTGGCGCGCTCCAATCAGCTGTAGTGTTTACACTTATTTTATATAGTGATGTATGTATGTTTATACATATATACATACGTATGTATATGCACATATGTACGTAATATTGTATTTAAAAGCAAGTGCAAAGAATTTTGTTGGAATCACCTGTGGCGATACGTCAGTATTGAAATTGGCCCCCTAGTCAAGCCGGTAGTTAAGCGTATCCATCGCATATTTATATTTTGACCGCTCCCGCATTTACATTATCAATAGGCACTTCCAATTTTGCGTTTACTTTCTTGTGAGCGGAAGCAAACACGTAACACAGCAGATAAAATGGCAAAATAAAAATAAAAATATTGACAGCATATACAGATGACAGACATCAGGCGATGGGGCACAAGCGAACTAGGTAGGTACTCTGTGCATGAGAAATCGGTGCACTGTTTGTTCTTTGTGCGCGCTGTTCGGCTATTCTCACAGTATTGAACGAAATTCCTTTTCTACCCCACTGCTTGCACCCGCACTAGATGCCTATTACACTGCTGTTAGCCCACTCACTGCCGCCAGTCTTGTCGGCGCAATTTTATGTTTTCGTTTAATTGCGTTTTTTTTCTTCTCTTTCTTAAATTCTTTAATATTTTTCTACGCACTCTCTCCGAGAATTCTCTGCGCTGAGATATTATACAAATGTATGTCGTCGTTTAAAGTACAAAACCGCGTATCGTCATTCTGCAAAACCGCGTAACTAACATTTGCTGCCAAAAAATTGGATTTGCTCACACAAACTCTTGGCTCAATTCTTATCCATTCGTCCTAGCAGTGTTGCCGTTGTGGTTACTTTTAAACAATTTTGGTTATTTTTTTCTTGCCTGTGAAGTTGTTAAGATCTTTCCCGTTTGGGTTATTTTTTAATATTTACTGTAGTTTTTAATTGACATAGGCCAGCTACACCTGTCGAGGTTGCGGAGAGTAGCAACAGCAGTGGCAGTCCCAGCAGTGAAACCAAGTAAGAATATTTGGAATGAATGTATTAAAATTACTTACATATGTATGTATGTATTGGTTTTATAATATACAGAATACATAATATACCTGGTCGGCTAAAGACTTCTTCCAATGAATACATACTTAGATAGTACATGAAAAAGGGATTTGGTTATTCTTTTTCCATTACTGTTTACTTTATTAATTTAAGTTAAGATTAATAATAATAATCTTATAGCAAGTAGGTCCAGTGAAAATACCATTCCACAGTTTTTAAAAAATCGGTTTTTTGCGCTTTTGTAAAATTTATTTACCATCGTATACGCGGAACTACATTTGGCGTATACGAGGTATTTCGCGCTGAGCGACGATATAGTTCAATAAGTCCAATTTTTAATTGTTTAGTCTTAATCTTAAAATATATACAATGTGGTTGTTCACGCTGATTAGGTATTTCATTGTTTCTTACAAAGAAGTTGGAAACTGTGTACCTACATACATATGTACTTATTTAAAACGTCATTTAGAGTCAGGTAATGTTTACGAAGATGTTAACATTCATACATATGCGTGTAATACGGGAAGACTGATTTTCCAAATTATATACTTACATATTACAGCCTTGAAAGGATCTACTTTTCAAAATGCAAATAAATGATTTTATTTGGCTCGTAAACTTTTTCTATACGTATCATATAAAAGAATTTGCGATGACCTGAATTGTTAATCTAATAAAAAAAGTTGGTTATTTTTCTTTACATTTGGTAACTTTTTCGTCTAATTTTGATGGGAAAGTTCTTTGAGCGACGGCAACACTGCGTCCTAGCCAGTGAGATATAGAATAACTTGATAGAAAAATAGTAAAAGTTTTAACTTTATAGCGGAAAACACAACGCAGAGGGGTGTTTGAGGCACAAATGCGGTCAAGTATTAGGTTTAGGTTATTCTCATAAATGCTAACACATATGTACATATTATATATTAGTTTTTTTATTAATGTTATTTTTTTTATTAATGTTAACAAACAAAACGATTTTTGAGGGTTTTATGTAAAAGTACTTTTAGTTGATTTCAAATATGTAATTTTCTCATGTGGCACAAGAAACTCCAGTTTTTTCTAATAGAATTACATTCCTTTCCCCGAGCGGTTTGCTTGCTCACCTGATGCCAAACCCATTTATAATCTCCGGAAATAGATGGTCCAAACAGTTTACAAAAATTTTGCCTATTTAACTCTGCTCCGGTATTGAAGCCTTTAGATTCAGTAACCCAGAAATGCATCGTGTTTATAGTAATTCGGTGTCAAACGTTTAGCTGTTCATCATCGAGCAATGTGTCAATAACAAACGTGCATGTTTCAATAGGAGCGCGCATAGTGAAGAGGAAAGCGTCAGCTACATATCGTCGTTTAAAGTACAAAACCGCGTATCAAGATTATGCCAAACCGCGTATGTGAGGTTGCATAAATTATTTTGTAGGGAGTAAAAACACTCATATTTCAAAACGGTACTCTTTTTTTATAAAGCAATCGCATTTCTGACTAGTATATTTCAGGACGAATGGATAAGGATTGAGCCAAGAGCTTGTGTGAGCAAATCTAATTTTTGGCAGCAAAAGTCAGTTACGTGGTTTTGCAGAATGATGATGAGCGGTTTTGTACTTTAAACGACGATCTGCTCTTCGCTTTGTTCGCCGCTCCACTATGTGCTTACCCTTAAAGCAGTGTCGCATGATTTATCCCAATTAAGAAAAACAATTTGATAAAATTTTTCAGTAGAAGTTCGCTGTATTGTACTAATCGTGTGACCCAAAAAAAAAAAAAAAAATTTTCCCAATTTATTTATTTTGTACCAATAGCCCAATATCATAAGTTAATATGTGGTACAAAAATATTTTTAAGACAAGCTAACGAACGAAATCGGACCATAAATACCGGTTTACCAAATATCACGATTCCTGCGCCGCCTATCGGCAAAAATTTTGTATGGAGTTATTCGTTTTCATTAAATTAATATACGTTCTAAATATGAACCAAATCGGGTTACAAATACGGGTTTATCAAATATCTCGACTCTTGCGCCACCTATCCGGTTAACTCATTTTTCGGGTTCTGAGCCAAATGTCAAGCTTCAAGTCTCTAGGCCATCGAAAAGTTTGTTAAAAATTGATTGCAAGATATGCCCCCAACAAAGATATACACATATGTACATACATACATAAGTGAAAATGTTAAAATCTATACAAATGTACTAATCATGTGACACTACCTTTAGTTATAAAAGTAAACTAATGGACCATATGAGTAAGAACTAAGCAATTGCTTTTTCTTAAAATGTCAGACATTTTACTCGATTTACTTAAGGAAAAGTAATTGCCTAATTCTCATTCATCCGGCCTAATAAATTACTAAAAAACCTTTGATTGTTTTCTCTTTAACACCTTTTACAGAGGTTTTTGTTTACTTTTTTCTTCTTATAAAAATGCGGGTCATCAAAAAAATATATGGGTATTTTTCAAAAGTAGTCTTATAAGAATAAAATGTCATAATAATTTTTCTGAAAAAATACCCTAAATTTTGTTGACAAAAAGAAATAAATAAATATACATATATATATGGAGATGAAATAATGTGTGTGCTAACTTTACATAACAGAAGAATTTCCCAAGATAATACTCATTGTTATTGAGTATTATTCCGGCATGGATTACAGCTGTTAAGAGGCGTGTCGAGCACACTAAATACTGATTAATATTTTAATTGTATGTACTTTATTTTATTTTACCGTTTCCAATAGTGTTGTTGGTGGTTTATAACATTCCTAAAAAATATGTAACTCATACGCCATGTTGCACAAATCTTTTAGATATAATCGTATATGGGACTATCTTTTGTGATTGGCATATAATGTTTATTATAATTACTTATTTATATGCCACATTTAACTTTTTTTCTCACTAAAATAGTGTTGGTTACCTTTATCTGGCTACTACTGTACAAAAATTCATCAACAATTTTGATTTAATTGGAATGGTCTTGTGAAACCTTCCAAAATCTCGTTTCGTGTTAAATTTTCTGTTTAAAAAAAGGATCAAAAGACTATAGCAAAGTGCAGCCATGACCGCCGTATCTGGAGATCTGTTCTGCATTTGTAACTAAAATCAAGCGCCATTGAATGTTAAATACTCCACAGCAGCCAAGTGATGTGATTATAGGAGCGTAAAACATAGGTTTCGACACCTGGTTCGAGCAACATCTAAAAATATCAAAAGTTGTTTCTAACTGCGGCAGGTTATATACATATATGGCAAACCGTCGAGTGTATTTCTGTTATCCAAAAGATTCTCATAAAATATTGGCCGTTAGGAAGTGGGTTAAAATTATAGGTCCCTAATGTCATTTAGGGTAAAAAAAAGCTCAGTAACTACAGCCAAATAATAGGTAGTATAAAGTTCAGATTCTAACTAAACGAACAAAATGCTATATTGTGCAAGTTTAAATTAGCTCAAAATCTCGTTGATTTTTGAGAATTTCTTTAGTTAGTGGTCTTGCTCCCATACAAAAAAAAAGTTTTACATACTTTTTATGGAACAAATCGCTTAACATAGTCAGCGAAAAAAGTTCTAGAAAATCACCGATATTTGTGAGCTAATTCAAACTTGCACAATATTACTATAAAATTGAATGGGCTATAAAACTGCATACGTCAATTATTTCTAGAAATTCCAATTAAAAAGTTTGAAATTTTGATGTTCATTTTTCGAACTTTGTCAAATTATTATGAATGTTATACCTTGTTTATACCGACACATAAAGCGCTTTGACTCAGTTCGCTGTGATTCAAAACGGATGCATAGAATTTCAATACGGGTTGAAATTGAAAAGTGTATTGACTTGAATTTCTTTTTTATTTCTCACATCGGTTAGAAAACCCGTATAAACGAATAATTATTATTATTATAACAAAATTTGTATTGCTGTTCGATTCCATTTCGGTCAACTGCGCAAGTTTATTATTAAACAAATGTGGAATAAAACCAATAGAATTTGTTTACTTTTCAATACGGTTTCATAGACTAAGGAATAAACGTTTGAAAGAAGTATGTATGTGCTGAATCCAATCGGTTTTTTGTTAATACGGTTTTTTCGTAGGTATAAACAAGGTACTAAACAAAATTTAAAGCTTTGATTTATTTGTTTTCGTTGTAGCATGCACTATATTTCCCTAACAAAATAAATTAAAAATAACAAATAAAAATAGATGATCAAAACTTGTCCCATTAAAAAAAAAAATAAACTTCCGGTCAAAATAAATATTATCAAAAATCAACGCGAAATCTTAGCCGTTTATTTGAAGCACTTTTGCACTTTTTTTGTACTAAAATTTATGGGGCTATAAAACTGCATACCGTAAAAGTGTATGAATACCAGGACTTCGGAGCAAAGTTTCTTTTTCATCGCTTCGTTCTAACACCGCTGCGGCATTTTATTTCCGCTCCCGCTCCCACTAAAAACTTTATTTATTTATTTAATTAATTATGTAGTTCATATCGAGCCCTAACCGCTAAAAAATTAGCTTAAATTTTTTTCTTCTTTTTTATGCAGACTATAGATATGTATGTATGTACAGCTATTTATATGATCCCAATGTATTTTGTCTTGTAAATAAAATGGCAGATACTAACCCAGCCAGCAAAAAATCCGAAATTGGGTTCGAAAACGGGGCAAAAAGTGAATATAATGCGAGGTTTTGTCCGTTTACCAATTCCATTTTCGGATACGACGACGATCCTTTTTTCCACTAAAGTGTGCGGTATGAATTAATGTATGTACAGACAAGAACTGAAAAGTGTTTTGGAATGATACGTTTTTGGCTGTTTTTCTGAAATTTTTCTTATTGAGTTTTTCGTTCAATACGCTTTCCTTCTGTACTTCACGGGTGTTTTTTCATGGTTCGAAAGAAAATAGGCGCCTGATGGCATTCGAACCCGACACCATCTGAAAGTTAACAAATAGTAACTAGAACGCTCCTCTGCGCGCTCAGCCACTACCCAGTACGTATACGTGCTTTTAATAATTCTGGTCGAACAAATAAAATACAATTATTGCTTTCAAATAACATCATCAACAACGAAAATAAATGAAAATTTAAGTCCTTTTCTGTTCGTTTTCGTTTCGTTCACTTTTTTGAACGTTTTTGGATACGTAAACGAACGCAAATTGTAGTCGTTTTCCGTTGGTTTCTGGATATGGGGAATTGTACGAGACTGCACTGTCGGCAAAATTTACTTTTCTCTGATCTTGCATTTGCATATTTCGGCGCATTTGAAAATTCACAACAATAAAATGCAAACGGTGGCCATGGTAGCAAGCATAAAATTTGCAAATCCGAATCCAAGACCATTTCCACAATATCCTGAACAGCCCTATGGTTTTTTAATCGCCGTTCAAATTGACGAGACTACTGGGTATTGTGCAATGAACAGTTTTGCCAAGTAAAAATTGAATGTCAATTTATTTAACACAGTTGTTTTTAGTGCCCTGATAAAAACTTCGACTAAGAAAAAAATAAAATTTGTATAACGGCTAAACTACGTCCTTTGAATCAAATCAAAATGTGGACTGACGAAATTATGTATGAAATTTTTTTATTTTTAAAAATCTTTCATAGATCTCTTAGAGGCACATTTGGCATAACCCATCTTTAATAGAAATGTTTAATATTTTTTCTATCTACAGAAGTCTATAGCAACAGCCTTACAACACCGTACTATATGCCGATGTACATACGCCGATACATACGTTCCCACGACAGTCGGGTCTACGTAACCGGAACGACCCAGATTTATATCTGGCCAAGGACTGTCACTCCAGCAACACTCCCCAAAATGTCTTTGGGGAATTTGTATGCTGCTACAACAACAACAACAACAACAACAACAACCGATGTACATACATATGTACATTACGGTGTGTCACCAAAAAAAAAGTTGCGGAATTATAAAATGTATTATATTTTATGACAGAGGTAATTCGGTAAGTTATTAAGATTTACATGATCTCCAAAATTATTTTGATTCCGTTGATACAATTTTTAAGGTCTGCATAAGATAAGCTTAAACTCTTCTATCTGATGAGGTGTTTTTTGGAAAAAAATTTTTTGACTCGATTTTTCGAATCGGTCCAGCTTAATATTTTTTTTTAATATTTTGGCGGGAGTCTCCAAATATAATAGATTTTTCCGATGGAAAACTAGAAACGATTTTGTGGTGCACCATAAGGTGCATACTTCTTCACTGTAATTATAAAAATATAAATTTGCATACCTTAACCGTTTGCGACGTTCTATTAAATCAATTGGAGGGCGAGTTTCATTTTGCATCTTCTGTGGGAATTCATCGCTGGCTTCGTTGACTTCATCATGTCCATTGGCTTCGATTTCGTCGCCAACCTATAATAAAATATAGTAAATAAAGGTAAAATATATGTACAGTATCGGTCATATCTATAGCACACCATTTCAAAGTGATATTGTGTGCCACTTATGTTTATTTATTAATTTTTAAGAATTTTCAATTAAAATATAGTTCATTTTCAGACAAACCCGAAATAAACCTAAGCTTAATAATTTGTAGAAAGCTACAAAAAAGTGCAACAAATTTTCACATCAATTTCAAACTTTTTTCTCGGAAGTGTTTGAATTTTTTTGAGTACACAGTTTTTTAGCCCCTTCAATTTTAGTCTGATAATGTGCAAATTTGAAGTGGCTACGAATTACCGTTTATTTTTTAGATTTTTTTTTGTCGCATTGGCTTCCATATAATGAATAAACTCAATTTATTTATATATGGAAGAAATCCGCAACACCTTTGGCGAAAAAAATTCTAAAAAATCAACGGTAACTTTTAGCCACTTGAAACTTGCACATTATCAGACTAAAATTGAAGGGGCTAAAAAACTGCATGCTCAAAAAAATTCTTACACTTCCGAGAAAAAAGTTTGAAATTTAGGTGAAAATTTGTTGCACTTTTTTGTAGTTTTCTACAAATTGTTACACTTGGGTTTATATAGGGTTTGTCTGAGAATGAACTGTATTTTAATTGATAATTCTTAAAAATAAATAAATAAACATAAGTGGCACACAATATCACTTTGAAATGGCGTGCTATAGATATGACCGATACTGTATATCGCAGATGTGTATATTAATGCAAACAAATTGAAAAATCGCAAAATAGAAGAATTATAACAACTGTTGTGCTGCTAATAACAATGTAACCACCATTTCTTAAAATAATATTAATAACAGACTGGCGCCATATGTTGTAGAAGTAACATAGCATCTCAACTTTCATTTTGTCTCTCGCAGACCGTGGACATATATGTAACCTAAATGTACATACATATGCCGGTTAACATTGGAGCAAAATTACATAATACACTTAATTTACTGAAACCTTAGAATTGTGTAAGTCGTAGGTAACTATGTAAATGAAAGTAAAATAAAGCTTGTATTTGTATTTTAATAAATATTTAGTATGCACTGCCGTTGGAAAAATTACAATTCCAAAGTTCCTTATACGCCGTGTATTCTTAAATGTTGTTGTTGACTTTATTTGAATATTCATCAAATGAAATGTCACTGAATAATAAACATTGAGGTAATTAACTTGCATTGTTCACATAAGAAAATTCACTCAACAAACGAATAAGTCTTACAAGCAGTAGCCGATTGTGTTAGAAGGTCTACTATTTTGTACGTTACCTATGATTTTGTACCGGACAATTTTATTACCAAATATTCTTACCACTTCTTGTAACTGCAATTCTAAGAGTAGGCTTAAACTGAATTTACAAAACAAAATAGGTTTCAATGGTTGCTGCAGACGCGACAATTGAGCGGTACCGGGAAAAAGAAAGCGAAGAGAGACATTTTTGAAAGGGGAGGAAAGAGAGATGTGAGTGCGAAAAGTTTGAGATGCTGTCAGGCAGGAATGCTGCGTGACCAAGGCGAGATGAGAAGAGCAAATAATGCGGCTTGAGAACAACAAAATTTTTTCATATTTTTGTTGGGCTGTATTATCCATTAAAAATGAGTAAAAATTCAGATTTCCATTTTTTTTTTTGAAATTTTTCTTTTTGTGGTTAGTTATAGTTTTGCAATATAATTCAATGAATATCATCATGCATACGCAGTAGACTGGGCCTTATTTTGCAACTTTGTCCTACAAAGCAAGACTCCCCCCACAAAGGTTAATTTGGTCATAAAAACGTGACATGCGAAAAATTTTTCAAATCGGATAACGGAAAGACGTGCCTCAAAGGCCCTAAAGTTCAGCATTTTCATGGAGTTTTTCACAAAGCGGTCAATATTTTGCCTATACGTCAATTTAATATATTTAAATGGCACGCGATGGAGTTTTGTTCCCCGATGTCAAAAATAGCTACAGTATTTTTAAACCTCGCCATCTTTTAAGGTTATTGAGGTTTTTTTTTGGGGGGAAAAAGCTGTGAGGACTTTTGAAAAATTCAACATGGATTCTCAAATATGGCATCTAAACTAACCGTAAATTAGATTTTGCTTTACAAAAACTACATCAAGTGCCATTAAAATATACTAAATCTCCCACTGACTTATGGGCAATTTTGTCCAGGTTTCGAGGCAAGTCTTTCCGTTGTCCGATTTTAAGATTCTTTTCGCAGGGCAAGTTTTTATGACCAAAGTCTTGCTTTTTCCACAACGGCGATTTAGGCGATTTTGCAACTGGTCGATGGGTGGTTTTGCAAAAACATTGACGATATATATTTCTTATGTATGTTTCGGCTACACAGCTAGATTTACGATTTATCTATCCTATACAATTAATAACATTTTCCACACAAAGCTACTATCCCCTAACTATATATTTATATCTACATACATACAGTATTGGCCAAAGCAATAGCACCCCCATTTCAAAATGATATTCTTTGCCAGTCATGTTTATTTATTTATTTTTAACCGACTTCCAAAAAAGGAGGAGGTTATCAGTTCGTCGGAATATTTTTTTATGTTACCGCATAACTTTGGACCACGTCAACCGATTTCAATAATTCTTTTTGCATCGGAAAGGTAGTGTCTCAGAGGTGGTACAAATCTGGTTGAGATCCGATCAGTGGATCATGAGATATATATATATATATTTTTTTTTTATACGGGAGTTGAAGACGGTTTTTTTTTGCGAAAAATTACTTGTTATAGTCTAAGAACCGACGAGGCCACGACCTTTACCCATCTGTTTAATGGATGAAATCGAATTTTTATGAAATTTAAGGTGTTAATAAATATTTCGCGAGAGGGTTGGCTGAAAAATTCCTGGCCAGAATACTTTTAATTAAATATTCAAAAATTTTAATTACTTTTTTTTTAATTTTGTACTCGTTTGGTTAATAAACAAATTATATTGGCGTTTAAAGTACAAAACCGCGTATCATCATTCTGCAAAACAGCGTAACTGATATTTGCTGCCAAAAATTGGATTTGCTCACACAAGCTCTTAGCTCGATCCTTATCCATTCGTCCGGAAATATACTAGCCAGAAACGCAATTGCTTTATGAGAAAAAGAACCATTTTGATATATTAGTGCTTTTACTGACAAGAAAATAATTTATGCAACCTCACATACGCAGTTTTGCATTATCTCGATACGCATTTTCGTATTTTGTTGATACGCGGTTTTGTACTTTAAACGACGATATACCAATCGAAATGTAAAAATGTTGGGTTGTCTATTTTTTTCCTGGCCTACCTATCGGGTTGACAACTATGAACAGGTAGGTAATACTAGTAATTTTCACTTATCTTTTTAACACATTCTAAAGGCTTTGTACTTTCGATTGGTACACTGAGAAAAAAACGCGTTGTAAAATTAAAATTTTTTTATTTGATTACCGTTTAAAAATGTTCATATTTAAATCAAGTGAAAACTGTTCAAAATTGAATATTTCCATTATATATACACTACGTATAATGGAAATATTCAATTCAAATACGGCCATATTAAAATAGGGCATTTTTCGCTGCACGAATGGCGTTTTGCACGTCTCGGATGTTTTTTCATATATAATAAAGAAATCATGCACAGCGGTGACAACACATACACACATACATGGTACATCCAGCGAGCAAAAATCCGAAAACCGATCCGGAAAAGGACAAAAAACTGGATGAAGTGCGGATTTTCGTCCGTTTACTGATTCCATTTCCGGATACTTTGACGATCCGTTTTCCCACTAAAGTGTGCAGCAGAAACGTATGTACAGACAACAGTATGTGAAACGGATACGTTTTCGGCTGTTTTTTCTGAAATTTGTCTTTGATACTTTTTCATGGTTTAAAAGAAATAAAATAAAATTAGGAAGTGCCTGACGGAATTCGGCACCTTCTGGAAGCTAACAAATAGTAGCACACTCCTTTCCACGCTCAGCCACTGCCAACTACGCATGCGTGCTTTCAAATGTTTAGCTTGAGCAAATAAAATACAGTTATTGCTTGCTAATGACATCATCTTTTTCGAACTTTTCGAACGTTTTCCGGATACGAAAATTGATGATAACTGTAGGAGTTTTTCTATTCGTTTTTGGATTCGGAAACTTGAACTAAACTGCACTGTCGGCAAAATTTACGTTTCTTTGCTGGCTGGGATGTTTATTTAGGGTCCAATTACCATTAGTCGGGAACATAAAAACATTTTTTTTTTTCTTCTTAATTACGAAAAAGCATCTGTGCACTTCACAATGACATTTTTTTATAACGTATATACTCAAATTTAAAACGAGTTGGGTTGGTGCTCTTTCATATGCGTATTTTTTGTAATTTATAACGTTTTTTTAATTCTAAATTTTTTTCTCTCGGTGTATATGCATACATATGTAATTTGTTCATTAAACAAATGAGTGCAAATTAAAAAAAATTAAAATTTTTTAATAATAAGCTAAAAATATCCTGGCCACGATGATTTCCGCCAATCCACTCGCGAAATATATCCGAAAACGTTAAATTTCCTACAAAGTAAATTTCATCCATTAAACGGATGGGTGAAGGTCGTGCCTTTGTCGGATCTCTAACAAAACCCATATAGACCCAAGTTTTAATTTTTATAAAAGAATACAAAAAAATGCAACAAGCTTTCACTTAAATTCCAAACTTTTTTCTCAAAAGTGTTGGAATTTTTCGAGCACGCATTTTAATAGCCCGTTCAATTTTAGTTCAACAATGTGCAAGTTTCAAGTAAATAAAAATCACCTTTGATTTTTTAGATTTTTTTTCGCCGAAGGTGTTGCGGGTCTCTTCCATATAAAACTAAATTGTGAAACAAAAACAAATCTAAAAAAACAACGGTAACTTTTTGTGACTTGAAACTTGCACAGTGAAAAGAGTTTGAAATTTAGGTGAAAATTTGTGGCACTTTTTTGCGGTCTTTTAAAAAGTTTAAAACTTGGGTTTGTATGAGTTTTGTTAGAGAATGAAATTTATTTTAATTGAAAATTCATAAAAATAAATAATTAAACATAAGTGGCACACAATATCACTTTGAAATGGGGGTGCTATATATACATATATCCAATACTGTAAATTCAACCACTACTCACCAAAAAGCTAGGACGCTCAGCGGCCGTATCGTTACTCATGCTGATCTCACTATTACTGCTGTCACTGTTGTTACTACTCAAATCAATGGTAATGCTGTGCGAATTGTGAAGATGATGATCGTTGGCATCAACGACGTTACTTGTATTATGATTAAGATTATCTATTGTGATATTCGCATTCGAAAATTGAACTTTCTTAATACGACTGACACAATCACTACTGTTGTTACTGGTTAACTGTGACGGTTCCTTTTGCGGCTCACCCGATGTTTTGTTATCTGTAAAATAAGGGGAAAAAATAAATAAAAATTAACAATAATTGCACTTCGCTAAAAAATAAAAATAAAATAAAAATCGTATTATAACGTATAGGTACTTTGTATGTTATGCCGCTCGCAATGTGTCTGACGCTGATTACTACTCGTACTTGGTTGACGATTGCCGCTGTCCAAACGGCCAACCATTGACAAAACGATTATAACAGCAATAGACAATGTTGTCAGTAATGCAACGGTGGTGATGATGATGAACATCGATTAATACGGGAATAGGTATCGTTTTTGTGCCTCTAGTTTACTTTGCTTTTGGGTTTATATTTTGGCGCACTTTTTGGTCAGCATACATACATACATACGTATGTTCTTGTTGCAGTTAGTAGAATTTGTTTGCTGTTGTTTGGTTGTAAATGAACTTGAAGTGATGCGAATGCTGCAGTGTGACTTTTTAGGCTACAAATAAGGGCGGGCATGTGTAAATGCAATAGACGACGAAGACAACGACGAGCGCGACCAACCGCTCAAGTCTTAAAAGTCAAAATTTTGCGCGGCGGGCTTAGTACTTCAACTGCTAAATAATTTACATGACGAGTTGCATATATAATAGCTAGGCATGCAGACACATGCATATTTATATAAATGTGAATGTGCACGGATTTGTATGCGATTCTCTATTGCGTGACTATTAAATTTCTAAACGCTTGCAGCTTGAATACTTGTATGTCGTCAGCGAAGCACATACATATGTAGGCTTGTATTGAATTTTTTTTTCTTTATTTTTTTTTTTTTATGGAACGCAACTTAACGGGTAAATAATAATAATTATGATGAGAATGTTACGCAGAACAACTCAAATTGCATCGAAAACCGGCGAACGCTTATAAACATGCAAAGCTCATTTGCACTAAGAGCCTATCAGTTTTAATAGCATTAAGAAATGGCAAAAAGCAACATTTTTATATTTCTTAAGTAATTACCACCGTTTTAGTGTTATTTATTAAAAGCATCTTTTGAAAAAAAAAAAAAATGGGGAAAAGTAAGCAAAGGTCAAAATTCGGAGGTGATTAAAGGTAAAACCCCAAATGTAAAAATACCATTATATTTACGTAGTATGTGTATGTCGGTATGTTTTTATATAAGTATGTATATTAAAAGCCATTGATAGCTTAAAAAAACAAAATGTTAAATATATGTTAATGCATTCAAGCGAAAACAAAAGAAAAACACTCAGATACACATGCATGTACATTAGACTGCATCACTCTCCATACAAAAAAAAATAAATAAAATTCGGTACTGTGTTTCCATTGGAATTATAAAATATTTTATATTTTAAGACGTCCACCAAAATATTTCGGAAAAATATTAAGATGGACCGATTTTAATATACCTACAAAAATAGTTTCTTAAAGATTTGTTTGCGAAAAATCCCCCAAATATGCATAAAAGTATTTTAAAAAAAATGTTGAACAGAATCGTAATAATGGGATTTTTGATGCTGCTTTTTTCAAAGATTGGTATAAGAAAAACTTGAATAACTGAACCTAAACTATTCCGATTTAGACTTGTGATTTACCATTGAATAGGTAATTTCTCACCCTTTTTGCTAATAAACTCACTCAAGAGAAAGGTAGAATTAACGAGTTAAATTAAGATGTGTTGGTATTTGAAAACAAAATGGGGACATGAATGACTTTTTTTGGACAGAAATAAAAAGAATGTGAAAATACCTTTCTACTGAGATAAGTCTAAATCAGAATAGTTTTGACCAAGTTATTCAAGTTTTTCCTAAATCAGTCTTTGAAAAAACTAAAAAAAAACAGCATTAAAAGTCCCATTATTACGATTCCGTTGAAAAGATTTTTAAATTTTTTTATGTAGATTTTTCAAGCTTAATCTGTTTTGTCGTCTGAGGAGATTTCTTTCAAAAAGTTCTTCAAGGAACTATTTTTATTCAGAAAAAACTCGATTTTGGGAGGTATTTTCCAATCGGTCCAGCTCACGTAAATCTTAATGTTTTTCCGAAATATTTTGGTGGACGTCTTGAAATATAATAAATTTTGTAATCCCGGCGGAAAAACCGCAACTTTTTTTTTGGTGATGCAGTCTAATGTACATACATACATAAACAAGCGCACAAAGGCACAAAGTAAGAAACTAAAAGTATAGGGTAAGCGACCAACGATCGCAATGACCGCAAGCTACATATGTCATACTTTTATACCCTGCAGTGAAAAGTTAAACCAGTCAGTAAAAAATACTAGTGAACTGATATAAGCTAAAGCGGGGGCCTAGCAGTTCGACAATTTCGAAAAACGTATGCGATCAGCGGCATATGGCTTTGAGTTATAAGAAAGTAATTGAAATTAAAAATAAACTATTCTTCGTTTTAAAACAATAAAATGTAAATGTAAATAAGTTTCCGAAAATTAAATGAAGGCATATACTTACATACCTACATACATACATATAAGTATTCACACTTAGGTATCTTTTTATGCGGTATTTGCATTCCTCAGAAAGCCGCATAAAAATGTTCGTTACTGCGTTCAAGCATTTTCAAAAGCCCCATAAATCCAAAACAAAAAAAAAATAATAATAATGACCCTTCATAAAGCAAAGAGTTAAATTAAATTTAATTTTATAAAAATTAACACTTACGGCGCAATGAAGCCAACATAAATATAATGGCGTTCTCGTTTCTACAACAAATGTTGCCCTCTTCTTAGCGTTTGTGCGTAGAGGGCAAAGAGAAGGTTGTATTTTTCGGTAGAAACGAACTAGTCGCCATCCTAAAAATAGAAGTCGCTAGCATGGAAAACGCTTAAAGGAGAAAGGAGACGAACTTTTCTAGCTGAAAAGCTAACTGGTAGAGTAATACATAGTTCACAACTAGTAGCTTTCCCTGCAGGGTATCTACAAAGATACATTCATACTTATGCACATGTGTTTGTACACATGTGCGCATCTGCATAGCTGTATGTATATTTATTATTGTATATAGGTTTTTGTCAGCCAGGTCAATGTCTACATCATTTGGTATGCAATTTTTCAAACATATAATTAAAATTAAAAAAAAAACTCATCAACACATATACAATGGCGTAGCTAATATAAGCTTGTACTTAAAACTTAACAAAAAAAAAAAAAAAACAAATGAAAGTAAACTTTGCGCCAACGTAGCTCAAGAGTTTAAACATAAAATGAAAGTTAAGAAAATAAAAATAAAATATAAGATAATAAAAATAAATACATAGTTGAAGATCAAAGAGAATATAAAATAATAAAATAAATAATCTATTGATTAATCCCAACTAAAATAAAAAAAAATCTCATATAAGTATATAAATTTACGTAATTAGCTATGCCACTTATATTTTCAATATTAAACATCAAAGCTTTTAAACAAAAGCAAATAAAATACTGATAACTGATAACAAATAAAAAATGAAATACAATTTACTGTCGCTCCTTAAAAATATCGCTTTTATGAAAAAATCTCCTTGCTTATCTCTCAAACTAAAACTGTGTTTTGCTTTAAATTTAATTATGTGTCGTTTTTTTCAATTCAATATAACATTGGTATACCCTTCAAAATCTCATTGATAATGATTTTGCGTCAAAAAAAATCATTGAATGCAAAATTTTTGCAAAGTAATTAATCTCAGAAATACGCTTCACCTTTAATAGTCGTATATATATGTATGTATATACAAATGTATGTACATATGCAAGTGTGACGGCAAGTTTAACGGCAATGGCCAGTACGTCAGGATATGCTGTGACGTGGCAACCCACCTTTGTAGTGGCGTCAGCAGGTAGTTCACTGCCAAATTCCATAGAAGAGGGGAGAGAACCCCTCCCTGAGTAGTGCCTGTAGAGACCTATCTGCTTATTGTGGTGTTGCGAGAATTCTTCTTAATCTGGCCGCTTCCTTGGTTTCCTCAATTCTTTTGCAATAACTTTGCCAGGATTTACGTTTCGCAGTTCTAACTGCTTTTTTGTATATTTTCAAATTAGCCTTATAGGCTTCCCAGTTCTCTGTTGCTCTCGTGGCTTTGGCAATATTGAATATTGCCCTATTGGATTCACGTAACGAAGATAATTGGTAAGACCAACAAGGTGGTTTGGTTTCCCCCCTGTATCGAACCACCGGACTTTCAGCTGAAAAAGAACTATTCATGGCTTTAGTGACCTGATTAACCAAGCCGTCCAATTCCACCAGCATGGCGGGGTCTCGGGGAGGTATCTTTGGCAATAAAGTCCTTGGTCTATTGTTGTAAACCCCCCCGTCGGTATTTCGTACGTTTCTGAGTTCCCTAATTTCGGGGTATCAAGCTCTATTTCGAATTCAATATATCGATGGTCAGAATAAGACTTTTTTGTTTCAGTACTCTCCCTCTCTTGATTTTATGGGCAAACATATCCGAAGTCAGGGTTATATTTAAAACTTCCCCTCTACTCTTTGCAGTTAGGCGCGTCAATGCAAATATTTTTGAACGCATTGTGCTATCAAACTGAGAATGTAAAATTCAATTTTCGCGTGTAAACACCCCAAAAAGGAGTTTTTGCTACTTTTCTGCGAGATAGTTCAGAAATTTTAATTTTTGCTGAAAGTTATACCAAAGCGATACAGTGTTGCTGTTTCACATTTTTGCTGGCGAATTAGTGAGAAATAGCATAAACTAATGTGGAATAAAATAGTAAACATTGCTTTTTGAAAATTAAAAACCACTGCCGAAAGTAACTTTATATGCCTGAAGTAAATGCTTCTGCGACTAAAAAATTTTGAAATATTAGTTTGAAGTAAGTTTTTGAAAGTATCTACTTACTGTTACTCCCAAAATAGAGCGCACGGCTCAATTAAGATATTAATATTCGTTTGGGGGTTAAACTACGTGTCATACATAGACGCCACATTAAAACACCCCCCATGCGTCCGCCACTGACTGACACGTAGTTTAACCCCCAAAACCCCCTGCTGGATTCGCCACTGACAAGCATACATAACTTGGTACGGCTTACGGTTCTTATTATATTCAAAGACTAATACGCAGTTATTTCCAAGGCCTGCATACTTCCGCAGAGTCAACTTATCATTCCGCTTGTGCGCGCTCCGAGTTTGCAGCGCATTTAGAACAGTGTCGGACGAAGCAGCTTTCGTAATCGCCAGTGTGATACCCGTAGATATACTGGCGAGAGAATCGACGGTTCTTGCATCCACGCCGCGTACTCTAACTCAATTAAACCGGCGTCAGGCCGGGGAAGCAGCATTACCGAGTGGCAAAACAAGTGGAATAGTACGACTAAAGGTCTTTGGATCTATCGCTGCATACCAAATCTGGTATCTTGGCTTAATAGCACGCATGGCGAAGTAGTTTTTTATCTGAGTCAGCTCTTGAGTGACTTGGTATGCCTTAAAACAGCCATGTTTAAGGCATACCTGTTTAAATTCAAACAAGAGCACGACCTGTACTGCGACTTCTGTGGAAGTGGCGTGGAAGAAGACGTGGACCACGTATTATTTGAGTGCCCTCGATTCCATCGGCAGATGAACCAACTGAAACTAGCCGTTGGAGGGGTGTTTACGCCACAGTCAGTAGGTATGGTGAAAGGAACCAGTGAATGGGCATCAACCAGCGATACATTAACTTAAATTTTCAAGGAACTGAGGGACCTAGATAAACAGCGGCGTATCAACCGTAATTAAGCCAACTCTTAGCTTAGCCGTGGACTGGAACCAAACAATGATGTTCACCAACCAAAGCGTAGGTGCGGACTGAAACCTAGGCCGTTTCAGCCGCCAAGTGGCAGTCTCGAAAATTGGTGCAATCGAAGAACAGGCGCGGACTGGAATCTAGGCCGTTCCAGCCGCCAATGAAGTGCAGTTTCTTATGCAAGCCTGCTCAATGCAATACCAGCGTCAAAAAGCTGGCATAAGACATGCCGTAATTTTAAAGTATTTATTCTTGCTCTTTACAAAAGCGAAAAATAATAAGTTGTATCTAAAAGATAAACAAATAAATAGTTAAAAAAAAGTCTAACTCTTTCAACAAGACGTGACAAAGCCTACTAGGTGTAGCCCAGGACTGAGTACAACCGACTGGAACGAACGTTCGAACCTAGCGCTCAACCGCCTCCCGACGAAATACTTGACGGTGGTACAGGGAGGTTCGGTACTTGGACAGTAGGAGGTTTAGTTCGGTTAAAATCCTACACTGACGGGTATAGGCTTTGCTCGTAAAAAAAACGGCTGACTGCTATTTTAGAGTGTAAGATTAAGACAGGTGAAATTTTATTAAATCATAGTGTAACTAATCCAGTTTATAGTAAAAACTATGAACGCACGTCACAAATGGTTTAAGGAACTTGACCCAACAAAACATTTATTTCTTTGTATGCACCACTATTATCGTCAATACTGGGCGCCTTCATAAGACGTAGCTATTGCGTAACCGTTGGCTATTTGTCTTAGAAACGCACAGTTGAGTAGTTCCGCTCAGCTCAACAGTTGACAACTTTCGGCCATTTTTTCCAGCGGAAAATTTTTACGCTACCTAACTCAACGTGTTGAGCTTAGCCTTAACAGCTGATCGAAAAGACTTACGCCGCTTTGTTAGGTGGCAGTTGCAAATAAATTGATTCCATTTTTTTCAACACGGCGGCAGCTCAGCGTTGAATTCTAAATACTATCGGCGCAACAATCTCTATGTTATTGCGATTTCATTTGTTTACATTCATTGGCAGCATATTCGTCAAGCCGTTTCTAAGACGTAATTGTTGGGTTCAACAGTTGCCAACAGTTTCGTAGCAGATGAGCCAAACAGCTACGTTTTATGAATGCGCTCATTATTGAAGATTGATACCCAAACCACACAAAAAAAAACTAAAAGTTTTTTAAATGAACTTTATGCGTTAGGCTGCATTTACACGTGCACACAACTGTATATATTTATTATATGCAGTTACTTATTGCAACCTTAGTTGTCACTGAATTCGGCACAAATATTTCACAAAATTAAATGTATTCAACCAAATTATTTGCATTTGCATGACTGTGTGCATTCTTAGTGTTTTACTTGCCAAATGACACTTAAAACTCGAAATACAATAGATTAATACGCACATTTCCAAATTAGCAAAACTCGTAGCGCTTTTACAAGCCGACTATTCCTCAATGAAAGCACATTTCCCATACACGATCACTTGTACGTATAGCTGTTTGTGCGTGCGTAGAGTATCTGTGCGTGGTTAACGAAATTTTTTGGTGTGAACTTCTTGAATGGTCGGCGGTCGAGCGGTGACTGAAACTTGAAATCCACCATTCAGCTACGTTATCACATACGCTTGACCTACTGTTTGGAGGTGGAAATGGAAATGGATTGGATTGGATTGGATTGAATTGGCGTGAGGTGTTGTGTTGTGCGGCACAGTGCGGCACTGAGGCAATTACCTGTGCCAAGCGCTCGACTAAGCCACTGTGTTTTGTTGCCGATCTCATAGAGATTTACATACTTACTCTACTATGTAAGTACATATGTATGTAGGTATTGTATATACTAAAATGTATTTTTTTGTATACTTAGTATGTAAACTTATTTAAGTACTAAGTATTTATGACAATGTATGCATCCACAAATGTATGCTCATAAATATGTATGTAAACATACGATAGCATGCGCTTGTTCATGGACAGACAGATTGAAAGCGTGCGACGGTTGCGAATTATTGCTTATCACGTATAATTTTAATAATCTTTGACATTTGTTCGCATATGTATAAATGTATGTTTGTACACAAATAGATGTGTTCCTCATATTCTAAGATTATGTTTTACTATGTACATACATAGTATAAATATACAGTAGTGCTCTCCTAAATAGCATAGTTTTATTTTTTACAATATTCACAATGTTTTATGTTATACATTTTTTTCCTAATTTATTTTTTTAATATAGTGGATTCTATGACATAAACCATATAAGTCAAGTTTAAGTTTAAGTTATTCAATTTTAGTATAATAATGTGCAGCTTTGAAAATTTGGAAAAATCCCGTTGATTTTTGAGAATTTTTTCTGTCGAGGGTGTTACGTATTTTCGGCAAAAAAATTGAATGGGCTACAACCAAACTGCATACCCGAAAAGTTTCTAAAAATTCTGATGACATTTTTTTGAAATTTGTTAAATTTTCCTGAACTTTACACAAAGTTTTAAAGTTTGACTTATATGGTTTATGTTAAAGCATCTACGAAACTATATATATTGTAAAAAATAAGTGTGCTATTTAGGTGAGCGGCACTATATGCACTTATGTATGATTTATTAAACAACACACAATACCTACTAATCAAAATTGGACAATAAAAATTATGCTTCTTTAGTATGTAACACATGTACAATGTAGTATGTATGTAAGTTTAGCATCTGCAGTTCTAAAGCTTTAAATTTTAAACATGTTCGGTCGAGCCCCAAGTGTCAAGAAAAATTTTACGAGTTTAGTTTATTTTCGGGTTCAGTTATTTTAAATTTATTTTGATTTAACTAAAAAAAAATTAATGTGGAGAAAACTAGGCTTAATGATCGTTGCTGTTATAAATTTTATAATAAAATTTATTTGGATTTTTTTGAATTGAAATTTCTGCTGACGAGTAGGTCGTAGCGTGATTCAGTTTGTCTTTTGGCAATAAGTTTTCTAAAAATTAAATTAAATTAAAGAAAAACTATTTTTAAAACCATAAAAATTAAAAACAAAACTAATTTCAAAAATCTAAATTAAAAAATGTAAAAAAAAGTTTAAAAAAAGGACAGGAAAATTAAAAAATATTTACGAAACAATAAAATGTAAAAATTACACTTCATCCTTTTTTGCGCGAATAACTGGGACCAAAAAATAGATCCGCGTATTTCAAGTTGAGATATAGCGTTCCATTAGTAAGATGTAGAGTTTCAATTTGTGTGGAAGTTCCTTAAAATTAATTAAAATTTAAAAATTTGTTTTTTCATAAAACACAAAAAATTAAAAAAGGTTAAGTAAAAAAAATTATGTAAAAGAAAATAAGATAAAAAGTTTCCTTTAAATTAAACTTAATTAAAAAAAAAAACTTTTCCTTATAACAGTATAATCCAAAAATTAAAAAAAAAGAGTTTATTTTGAAAAAGAAAAGAAAGTATTGTGAAACGATTTTCCGTCTTGTCAAAAAAAAAGCAAGACAAAAAAATTTCGATGTCCAAATTATTTCTGTTAAAAGGGCTTATTACCATGAATGCCAATGTTGTCGAGTCAAGCATTTTAGTCTAATTTACGACGTACGCAATGAGGCTGATTAAGTAGAAAATTTTTAGTGAAGTAATTGCTAACGGTTGTGTCAAGAGAGATGGTAAACGGAGTAGGGGTGGGTTTTAGTTTTAAATGCTTTGTGTCACATTTAGAGCAAAAAACTCGTCACTGCTGACAATTATAATTTCCAAAAGGTAGAGGAATCCTTTTATATTTTACCAAGTTTTGATATCGATAATAATGCCAGTCTTTAAATTCAACGGTAAATCACACTTGCCTTACAACGACATAGTGCAGTGAACAAAAATTCCGAGGCTCCGCTGGCTTAGTCCTGTCTTGCGAATGGATACAAATGCTCTAGCACTAAAAGTATTCCATGGGGAATTGGTTGGTGGTGGAAGAAGAGGAAGGCCTACTCTGCGATGCAAAAGCAGGTGGAAGACTTGACTTCCCTGGCGGAGAATATGCGACAGAGCCAATTTACCAATGCTTGGAATCGACCATTTTTGATTTTGATAGAACTTTTTTTTATCATATAGAGGAGTTCTGTAAAAAAATAATAATAAAAAGCCATTCAAAATTATAAATTTCACAATTTCCGAGATTTTGCAAGTTTATTTTTTGAATATCTCACAAACTATTATAGTTATAAAAATGGTCCTGGTCTTGTTCTAGAAGTGATATTTGGGGCTATATAAAAAAAAAATATATACAAACAAATTGGGAAAACAAAAAAATTACACAATTTTTATATTTAAAAAATCGTAAAAGCAAAACCTTATGTACAGTATCGGTCATATCTATAGCACGCCATTTCAAAGTGATTATCAGACTAAAATTGAAGGGGCTAAAAAACTGTGTACTCGAAAAAATTCTAACACTTCCGAGAAAAAAGTTTGAAACTTAGGTGAAAATTTGTTGCACTTTTTTGAAGTTTTCTACAAATTGTTAAACTTGGGTTTATATGGGGTTTGTTAGAGAAAGAACTGTATTTTAATTGAAAAACCTTAAAAATAAATAAATAAACATAAGTGGCACACAATATCACTTTGAAATGGCGTGCTATAGATATGACCGATACTGTATATATAAACAATGTTTTTTGCATTTTTTTTAAACAATACCTCCAACTCAATTTTCAAGGTGTGTTTTTAAGATACGAATTTTTGAGCTTTGAAAAAAAGTTTAAGAACTCCAAAGTTCAAAAAAAAATTTTAAATTAAATAAAACTTTATTTAGGGTCTGTAAAAAAAAAAAATTGTTTTCAAAGTTAAAAAATTCATATCTTAAAAAACACCTTGAAATTTTCAGATCAGTTGGAAGTGGTGTGTAAAAAAATTGGCATTTTTATAACTTTTTGTTTTTAAGATTTTTTAAATTTAAAAATTCTATAAACTTTTTTAATTTTCGATTTTGTGTTTTTATAGCTCTGAATATCACATTGAAAACGAGACCAGAACCATTTTTGTAACTATAATAGTTTTTGAGAATAAAAAAAAAAAAACTTGCGAATTCCCGGAAATGGTTAAAATAAAGTAGCTGTTAGACGTGGCAAGTGCAAGTCCTTTCCACGAGTCTGTCAAATTCAAGAGTTTCCAAAGAGATTGCACCCTTCATGTAAAGTGGATTTCGAAAGCAGTTTTTATTTCTGGAAATCAAACTTTCTGATACTACTTTTTGTCTGTTTACACGGTAAATGCAGAGAAGTCCACTTTCAACTGTGTTACCAGACATACCTGCTAAAATATGCACAAAACAGTCACAAAATGTCTAATAAGTTAATACTTAAATACCCCATATCAGTAGAATAAATTAATTACACGTATTTTTCACATTTTATTCAACATTTTTATAATTTTGTACAAATTTGCGAAAAAAACGCGTTACAGGGCAACACTCGATTGGTATGAAACCATTTGCAGCAAAAATTAAAATTTCTTGTGCAGCACGAGTACGTTGAAATTATTTTAGTTACACCTTGCAATCTTTATTTCCGAAAGTGATTTCTGCAAATCTGCAAAAGGACTTTCTAGCTGTTTACACGGGAAAGTATATTTTCGATTTCGCATTTGAAAACCAAAAAAAGCGTATAAAAAGCGCTTAAAGTAGCTGCAAGTGCAAGTCTTTACAAAAAGTCTGTCAAAAATTTGCAAATGTAATTGCAGGAGCACTTTCAACTGTGTTACCACGTTTTTATTATAAAATTACTGACCTGAACATTTTCTTTAAAAATGGTAAAACAAGCAGCCATAAAATGTCGAATGCTTTAATATCTAAATAAGTTTTTTTTATATGTGTTGCAACATTTTTATCATTTTATACAAATTCCCCAAAAATCGCCTCGCACGGCTGGTTTAACAGCACTCGCACAAAAATAAAAATTGCTAGTGCAGAATGAGCAAGTTGAAATTATTTTTCGAAAGCTTTACTTGCACTTGTCATGTCTAACAGCTACTTTACATCTTGCAATTTTTCTTTCCGAAAGTGATTTCTGGAAATCTGCAAAGAAGACTTTGTGACTGTTTACACGCGAAAGTAGACTTTCGATTTTACATTTTGACAGCGAAATGCGTTTGCCACGTCTAACAACGCTTTTAGAAACTTTGCATAACTTCCAAAAAAAAAAATTTTTTTTTTTCCTTTGGCAGAACTTCCTTATATGCTAAAATAAGTTCTGACTAAAAGAAGAAAAAATGTGCCTAATCAGGTGTAGCGGGGTGTATAGCATGTCATTAATTTCTATATTGATATCGACCCTAATGATCAGATTTTTACATACTATAAGTACTGGATTCTCTAAAAACTTACATATGAACATACATCTAAAACTACTGAGATGCTTTCATGTATTTGAAGAGAAACAAAACAGCAACGTTCCCAAAAAAATTTTATCTACGCTGCAGCAGCATTTTCAAAAAGTGTTTATAATATTTAAGCATAGTAAATAAAACTACATACAACCTACACATTAATAAAATTCAAAATTCTATTTATTCTTTACAAATGGCAGCACTGAAACAAAATGAATGATGTACATACATACGTGGCCATTTCCACACACAGAGCCACAAAATGTTAAGCGTTTTTTCTTTTGTTTTTATTTTATTGTATTAAATTTTGTTTAATAGCATTTAAGGTATTAGAATTTATTAAAGTCATATTGAACTACATAGCCAAATTATATACTAGCCGGCCTGGTATGCGCGAGGCTCCGCGACGCGCTGAATGTGTAGATAGTAAAAACTAAATAGGTTGCAACCATACTAAAAAAATAATATATATATGCGCATCTGGAGGCCAAGCTCTTTCACTTGACACCTCATTTCTTCTAATCTAACGAACAGCCCGCATTTTTTCATTTTTCGCAGAGGTTTATTTTTTAATTTTTGCTTTTTTCCTTTCGTTTGCTTGTGCTTAACATGAGCAACTACCTCCTTCGTGTTGTAATCTGCTTTTTCCAATAGGCATAAACTGCCGTTAAGGATTGGTGGAAATGAACTATTTGAACGGAATACAAGTAGGTTTCGGAATTTTGCAATATATCATACTTTATTCAATTATTTCGCTAGAATTTTAGATTCGGCAAATGCTCTCAAAACTGTCTCGAAATTGTAACGTGAGTTACCGATGTATATATTTCTTATTTATTTTTTCTTTTAATTCAATAATTTAAATACGAAAATTCGGCACATTAACGATCTGTTGACCTTCCCTGTAAATATTAAATCTATAGATAAATGTGCGTTTAACTCTTAAAATTTTTTATCGAATGTAACGTGAGTTAGCATGGAATTGCCCACATACTAACGACCATATTATAATTTCTAGACACCTGGTTTAAATGTCAATATGTTGATATGTACATTAGGGTGTCCATCGAAAATGTTTTTTTTTTGGAAATTTCGAGATCCTACCCCTTAATTTTATTCGTTTTTATGAGAAATATTATTGCCTATTTTAAAAATTTTTTTGAAGGTCATTTAGAGGCCGCGACCTGTTCATTTAGGTCAGAAAATAGGATCTTGTAGATTTATGAATTTTTGAATGACTATTTTTGATTCGATCTCAAAGATCCAGTATGATCTGAGAAGATCATAAAATTAAATTAAAAATTAAAAAAGGCCCATATTTCTCTTAATTTTTTCCATCGATAATTTCTACAATTTCAAAATATGGAGCACTATCTAAAATTAACACTATTTCCAAATAAGCTGATACCTCATTTCTTGTAATCGCATAAAAATTCTCGAATTTAGGCGACTTTTCTTTTAGGAAAATGGGGGCGGTACCGCCTACTTATATGATATATGCGAATCTCAGGAGCTACTTGACCGATCTCGACCAAATTTGATATACACACAGTGCTTAGCCTCCTCTTGAATATTTTTGAAATCGGACAAAACCTACTCCTCCTAAAATATAGCTAGCTATGAGTTTTTGAAATTACCGTTACGTTGCTGGAGCCCGTGGTTTTTGGAGCTTCAATATGGCGCTTAAGAAGCCAAATTTGGTTGAGATCGGTCAAGTAGTTTTTGAGATACACATAAATGAAATTTCTTGAAAAACATTTTTTTTGCTAAGGAGCGATTGTATATGTATCAAATTTTAATAAATATTGATGAATTCCTTAGTCACACTGCTCAAAAAATCTGAAATTCCGGTACATACACAATATACATTCTAGGCCATATTTAAGAAAACTCGCCTAACTTCGACAATTTTTATGCGATTGCTATAAATGAGCTATCAGTTTATTTAAAAATAGATTTAATTTTGGATAGTACCACATATTTTGAAATTGTGGAAATTATCGATGGCCAAAATTTAAAAATATTTGAGAAATATGGATCTTTTTTTTAATTTACCCGATAAAAAATCGCAACAAGCCTAGTCCGACAATTGATTATTATATACCATTTTAAAGGCCTATATATCCACTTTTCAGATCTTATTCGACCTATGAAATCGAATCAAAAATAGTCATTCAAAAACTCATAAATCTACGAAATCATATTTTCTGACCTAAATCGACAGGTCGCAACCTTTAAAGAGTGTATACAAATAGGCAATCATATTTCTCATAAAACCAATAAAATTAGGGGGTAGGGTCTTGAAATTTCCAAAAAATCATTTTCGATGGGTTAAATTTTTTTGTCTAGGGCCTTTGTGAATTAAGGTAACGTTATGTATGTACATTATCGCGCCCGATGAATTTAAAATTATATAATTTTTAGCCGGTAGCAACAAATGATGTCCCTACATGCACACACACATTTATTAGCGAAAAATATTCATTAGAATGCAACAAATTAAATAAAAAAAAAACCGTAAAATATTGACTAAAGTGCGCCTAGGGAAAACAAAAAATACAAATGCGAGAAAATATCAAAGGCTTGAAACACAGTAAAACAATGTCAATGTCGGATGCTGAAGTTAGTCGGTGGCAAAATTGATGAACTGTTTCTTATAAAAGTTTATGATCACTGCTCCAAAGCATGAGCTGATTTACTGATTACGCGCAATTTCGAATATTAAAACACGAACACAAACACATCAAGCATGCGTTTAATAGCAAATCAAGAAAGGAACGTCTTATAAAAATTAATACATACATTTAAACCTTATTACAGAAAGGCCCTAACTCACATTTTTATTTCTTTACGCACTCAGAAAAAAGAAGTTCCTTAAAACAAGAAACCAGTTTCCTTAATATAGATTTACTGTTTTTTCTTTAATATTACGAAAAATTTACTCAATTTGAGAAGTTTTTCCTTAATTCAGGCTCATGCTAAAAATAGCGCGTCAGTAATTTGAGGAAGTAAATTTACACAGTGCTGTTAAGACGAAGTTAATTGCTTTCCTGGCAAATGTCGGCTGTGGCGTCGCGTAAAGACTACTGCTTCTGGTTTTGAGATCGCAGGTTTGAGTCCGGTTGGAGGTGGTTAGAGGTGGTTAGAGTAAGTTAAGTCAATTATTTCAATTTACAAATTTACAAATTACAAATTGTAAAATAAACTTCATATTCTGAAAAACTTAAATAGTCAAATCCCATAAAAAATAAATGAGATACATTTTTTTAAATACAATTTAAAAGGTTACAATAAAAATAATTTAAAATTACAAATAAAAAATAATTGCAATAAAAAAATATATTAACTAAAAATCAAAGCCATGTCTTTGGAGCCATTTCAAGGTAATATTTCCTTAAAATTATATACTTTTTTCCTAGCATCAAGGAATGTTTTTTTCTGAGTGCGGAGCGACGAAAAAACTTCATAGAAAATCCTGTTCTTCAGCTCCGAGTTAATTTTAAACGCTGTATCATATTGAGAACTGTAATTAATTTTATGCGGTAGAAATTATTTTTAAGTTCTAGAATTGAGTTAGGGCATTTCCATATGAAGGTAACGATAGGTATTTTTCCAGATATTTTTGCTGTGTTTGTTAGATTTTAATGAAATTTTATATGGCAGTAAGGTCACAAAAGTGAAGAAAACATAAAAATTGTTAAAATTAGCGAATTATTTGTATAAATACCTATATATTTTATAGATAACAGAAAGTGATTTTAGTGCCATAAAATGGCAGATATTTCGTAGGGAGCTTCATAAAAGTTTTCATAAACTTTGCTGGTGTTGGTTGATTCTTCCGACATAGTGAGAAGGTGATGGACTTTAGAACGAATTTGCACCATCTCTTATCAAATTTGGTTTCGAGTCAAACCGATTTCGGCGTTCTGAACTTCAGAACGAAAAATTACACTAAAAGTGGAAACCAAATTTGGTTAGACACTCGTTCCAAAATACATCGCTTTCCAAAATTTTAGTAAAAAAAAAATTAACATAAGAATACATATCCACGTGCTTTCACAATAACTTACCTAAAAAAATATTTAATCCCAAACATTCTTACTAATTAGCAGCATAGTCAAAACTTGTGTGTGCCAGCACTATAATTATAAATACATATCGCTCATTTACTTCAATAGTGTCATAAATCAAAAAAGCAAAACTCAAGAAAAACTGTTTTAAAGTTTTGAATTTACATACCGTTACCTTACAGGAGAAGCAAAAAACATTATAAAAAGGGTATCAAAACCACGTAGGGCTTTTTAAAAAGTGGCATGTAACCAGAGCTGGGTAAATGCAATTACATTACAATTACAATTACATTCCTCAGTAATTGTAATTAGGAATCAATTTTTTCAGTTCACAGCAAAGGTATCGATTACTTTCTCAATTCCTTGAAGTAATTTCAAATGGAATTTGGTTTTTTCTTGCAATATGAAAGGAATTGAAAATGTAATTTTTTCCAATTCCTTTGAAAGTAGTTGAAAATGTAATTGATTTTTTTCGAATTCCATTCCTCAAAGTAATTTAAAAAGTAATCGAAAGATTTATAAAACAAAAAAATTTACTGTTACTGCAATAGATTTGTTAAATTTTTTGGTTGCTAACTGCCTTGAACAAATAACTTATACCTAAGTAGTATTACTAATTGGATTTTAAGAAAGCAGAATTACTTAAACTGTAGCTGTTCAGTTTATAGGGTAACCGTTAAATTTTCCAGATCCTACCGCGGCAGATGAGACCCGTAAATGTCGAAGCAGGCATAACCCGCCGTATCTATAAGAATGCACTGACGTAATTGTTTACATTATGGTACCCAAAATGGCGTGCCTTCTGGGGCCTTTGAAGTACTCTTACCGGTATCCGGCGTTACAAATAAGCGCAGAGTCCGCTTGATTTATGAGCACTGTCGGACTGGAGATACCAGCTCCTAAGAGTTTTATAAATAAATTGCATTGCTATGGCTTAATTTTGATGTTAACACTGTAAAGACGTTAAAATTACACAAAAAACGCGAGACACGTACAATTAAATTTGGGTAGTAGGTTACGGATCTGTATACCGTTTTTTTAGATAAGGTCATTTAGTCGTTATTTGCATTTTAAGTTTGCATTGCAAATGTATGAGTACGATATGATGTATGAGTAACATTATTTCCTGCTAGTATTTCATACAAAAAATTAGTAGTGTTTTAAGCCGCAAAGCAAGCCGATATTGGCTAGTCTATACTAATATAAAGTCCAAACAAAAGGGTTGTTTAAGGAGAGTTTAACAAAATTTGTTGTATGGTAAACTCCGAGTTTGAAAGTAGAGTTTAGCGTTTAACTCCAAAATGACCCATAAACTCGAGTTTGTGACTCAATGAGAACGTAATATTACTTTAAGATAGTTGATAATCCTATCGAAAATATTGTCAAATCAAGATTTCTCAAACACCTTTCGTTTTGTACCCATACTGTAATATTTCATTTATTTTTTCAATTTAATTGAGTTAAATTTGCAAACAGGTGACAAACCTCTTCGAAAATATTTTTGACTTTAAGCCTTACTTAGTTGTGAACTAAATATGACTATGAATATGCGCCTATGATTTTTCATTGAAAATTGTTATGTTAAATCCCAAATATACATACACTGCCGGAACAAAGTATTGGCACAGCAAATTTTTCACAATATATGCAACAATTTTTATTCTAATATTTTTCCGCCAATTTTGTATAAAAATATGGTTCATTCAACAACAAAAAACAAAAAAATATAATTCCTAAACTTTGTGCAAAACTCGCGAAAATTCAGCAAATTTTAATGAAAATTTTCAACTTTTTAATCAGATGTTTTAGAATTTTTTTGAGTTTTGAACAAAGTTTAGGAATTATATTTTTATGTTTTTTGTTGTAGAATGAACTATATTTTTATACGAAATTAGCGGAAAATTTTTAGAATGAAAATTGTTGCATATATTGTGAAAAATTTGCTGTGCCAATACTTTGTTCCGGCAGTGTATGTATATCGTCACCTGAAATGCAAAATAACGTAACATATCACTGAAATGGAAAAAGTCGTGACAATTTTTTTTTTTATAAAGCGATGTGGGGAGTTGTAATTCGATGAAATCCATCATAGCAATCAAAAAGTAAATTTTGAATTTTTTATAAGTTACAAATTTTTGCAATTCAGTGACGATGTTGTTACGTTATTTTGCATTTCAGGTGACGATATCTATGAAAGCCACGCGATTATCTCGTACATATGCAATTTTGCGTCAAAACTACCATAACAGCTATAATCTACTATTCAATGCAACGTTTATGCGGGATTTTCTGTGTAATACATCTGGCAACATAAACGACGTTAACGTAGAAATGGCGCGAGTCCCAACATCCAATAAGAATCCAAGGTCAATAAATGCTCCCGGCGTAGATGGTGGCGCGACTTTTGAGAGCGAATGAGCAGCGAGCGTTTTTTTTACGGGTACAGCCGCTGAGCATCGATGGAGCAAATGAACTTACAATCATACATACATACCTAAATATGTTATAAACAATGGGGAAAGTGCATTATGTACACAATTAAACGTAGGAAACGGTGCGACGGGGCAGTGGTCTCACTTGGCACATTATGGTTAGTACATCACATTTTGTTTTGTTGTTTTAAATGAAATCTGCTTTAAGAGGAATGTAAAAATATCAACCACCTATTTTGAGATTCGAATAGAAATAAATGCCTATTTTCCCATGCACTGCCGGTTGAAAGAAGAGAAATTAGATGCAGAAATAAAACGAATACGAAATCCCGAAGCACGATGTTGTTTGTCTCTGCTGCTTTGTACGGGAGGAATGCGTGCGGGAGGATGCACAGTAATTGTTTATCGATTACATGACAAATTTTACTTGTGAACAACGCGCTTTTACTCACCAATTTCCATTTCGCTATTGTCTACGTCACCGTTATATCAAGTTCTGCTTGCTGACTCCTCTTTCTAGTGCCTATATGTAGATAAATAACTGTTTTCCGGTCGGCCAGGCCCACTTTTGGTAATTGAGGTGCGCTGGAGGAACGCCAGACTGCGAAGGCGATAAAGGCAGATTGTCGGTGCCGATGGAGTTTGCAGTAACTCTAACTACCTGCTCCAAGATTTGTTTACACTAGTTTAATATTATTTTATGTTATTATTATTATTGATTGGTTGAAATAAAAATTGCTGCGTTGTTTGCTTTCTTCGTACTCAATCTGTCAATTTCACCCAAGTGATCCACGATCCACTCCAACAACTTTTTTTGTTGCCAAATTTGGTCGTCAGGCAGTCGGTGATGCCACTGTCCAAAAGTTATCAATTCGGTTTTTTAGACTGGGTTCACACAGAGAAACCTGTGTTGCTCTTTTTCAGCAACATCTCTTTTGGTGTTGCTTTTCGCGTTCACACAGAGCAATTCTTTTAAATAAAATTGTTGTTTTCAGCTGTGAACGGCCAACTACAATTACTCAGACATGTTGCCTGAGCACGAGCAATTTGGAGGCCTTTCCCCTCCCTCGTCATCCCCTCTCCCACAAGTAAAGAGTTGCCGCGAAAAAAGTTTCTCTGTCTGAGCCTAGACATATTGTACTACGCACATGCAAAAGTAATTTAGCAAAAATACGTGTTTATATTAAAATGCATTCCCTCATGCATATTTGAGGCAGTTTTTTTCGAAAATAAACAAATACTTTAAATTTAAATACTTTTAATTTTTCCACTCCCACCGACTGATTTTTGACTTGGTTCTTTTGCGTGCCGTGTATAAAAATTAAAAATCAAGATTTAAGAGTGAAGCGAATTTGTTCATCAATTCAATAAAACTGTAATTAATGCGGTATATATGCAGTGTCCACCCCCGTTAATTTTTATTAAAATAATTGGTACTTCGAACCAAGCTCGGTGTGAAGGCCCCTTGCTTTTATTTTTTTGGCAAATGCCAGCGCGAAAGAAATCAATCAGCTGTAAGCTTTTGTTTAGAAAGTGTAACGCAAAGAGAAATCAGTGAATCAAATCAAAAAGGTAACAAAATATTCAAAACGCCGATGATCGCAGAAAAATCTATCATTCTTGTTGTGTTTCTTTACTATAATTCAATAATACATTTTAACAATTATTGAATCATGGCTGAAGGTAACGTTCATCCAACAAAACGGCTTAGATTAACTGGAAACTCGGACTGGCATGCTTGTGCTATACTGACTGACGAGTATTCAAAGGAGTCTCCTCTTGTTCGCGTTTATTTAAGTCAATTGGAAAGTAAAAGCCAAATATCAAGTGTAATGCAGGAACTAAGCAAATTATTGCCAATGGAACACATGGGTCTTCAACATTTAAAGCGTGTTCGGCAGCAGGAAATCATATTGTACAAAGTCAAAGATATTAATAACCAAACCTCAAGAAAATATTTAAATTCTCTAGGATTCAGCAAAGAAACCGTTGAAATTTTATGCAGAGATGTACGTGAATATGATGTTCCGGCTTTCCCGCCCAGGTTACGCTGGCAATATGAATTAGCACAGCAGCGTTGGCCAAGCAAATTTCATGCAAACAAATATATGGAACTACTTTACGACGGGAGTATGTTTAGCGAGGGGCAACGAATTTTCCACTCCAAGGTTTGGCTTTTACTGAATTCAATTTCAAGTGAGTTGGAGCACAATAAGCCATGTAGTATTTGCATAGATCCGCGTAACGATACAGTGGTTGCTTTGGCGGCCAGTAGGACTACTCTAAATCCTGTAATGCATTGTCCAATGGTGTTGGTAGATTTCGTAGCACGTACACAGAGTGGCGGTGCTTGGCTAAAGGAATTTTCAAACGAGTTTCAAAGTATTTACAAAGATTCCGACAGCAGCAATGATTTTTATTCCGTTACAAACGGAATACCTGAGAAATATTTGGAGTTTATTCAATCAGATGCACGTTTTAAAGACTTAAAAATTGGCGCAGAACCTCTAAGAACAAAAACTACGGTGCAGTCGGCGGAGCAAACTACACAAGTTGAAGACAACTTGGTAAAATATGGCCCCTATTTATGTACCGGATATGATGTGTATTTGAGCCAAGAGCCGTGTCTAATGTGTGCTATGGCGCTGGTACACAGTCGCGTGAGAAGAATATATTTTGATAAACGTTCTACGAATGGAGCATTAGTAACTCGATTAAAGCTACATTCTGTAAAGGAATTGAACCATCACTACGAAGTTTTTGAATGCAAAAGAAAATCCAATAACGAATGTTGTAGGTGACGTATGTGCTATTAAAAAATGTTTGTAATTAAATTATAACGCTTAGATAATAATTTAAGGGCAATGCTTTATGCAAATAAAGTTTTTCAATTATTTTAAATTACTGTATTTTAGTACCCTGTCTTGCAGGCGATGATAGCAAACCAAGTAATTGGCAGTCAGCTTCTAAAATAGTCAAATCTTTTTCTGAGCCCAAAAATTTCGTTGACAACTCCAAATCTTTAATCCGTAGCCTTACGCGTGAACCTCGCACATAGTCTCTGTAATCAAAATAAAATATTTATATAAAATTCATAGAGTTTGGTTATTTTAGAAACATACTCGCCACCGCGCGCCGGCCTCGTGCATACACAGTGAAACTTCCACCCGAAATCAATATATAAATCATCCCCGACTACATGAAAAATTTTTCCACTCACTATTTTGCCTTCTGGATCACCTAACTAAGTGGCAGATTTTATAATTGTGAGTGTAAATAAAGTATATTTAAGTAAAACTTACATCAATGAATTTCGATTTCCGCAACAAAGACGGAAACGTTTCTACATCTACAACTTCCTCAGGTTTACTTGTGGCAGCTTCCGTGTGTTTGTCAAAGGCCAAAGCGAAACCACTTTTCACACTTGCACCATCAGCAGTTCCAATAGCTTCCTCTGCCTGAACATTTGGTGAGTTGCTCGGTGGTTTGTTTGTACACAAAGCACGCACTGATTGCACAATCTTCAAGTTTGCCAACCTCGGTAAAATTCTTGCATGGGGAAAGCGCGTAATAGCAACAGTAGTTACTTTATGAAATAACATTTTACTTAATAGAAATGATGCTGATGAAATATCAAAGGATATACTCGTATTTTAAGGTTATGTTATGTTATGTCAAAAGACATTTGACAATAAATAAATAACAGCTGTTCGGGTTGTTGCAAGGCGAATTTATCCAAGGTGGTATTCAAGGCGAATTTAGATTTTCGCCGCGGTCCTTCTGAATTATAATTATAGATTCGCCTTGTTCGCCTTGGTNTAAGTTTTGGTTAAACATGAACAGTTAACAGCTACGCGAACGAACCTAATGATAAATTCGCCTAGGGTTGTCATGAACCAATCATGAACCAATTAGAACAGATCTGACCGGTTGAGAAGCAGCCATTTGTAATAGCAATTGAGAAAAAAGTGTGTTACGTTCATAATTTTGAAGTTTGCTATTTCTGTTTTGCTTCTTTCTTTATGTGTATTTTGTCGATGGTTTATTTCACAAAAAAACTTGTTTTCGTTGCTTTCTGAGCTGATGGTTGCTTCACTATGTTTTTACTTTTCTTGTGTCTTTCTTCGCTATTATCACTATGTTCTTTGCTTTAAGAAAATTTGACACAACAAAATTTCTTAGCCTTTTCTTGTGCATCATTTTATATGGAGTTGTTGCTTTTCGTTAGAGCTGGATACTAAGCTGAATCCAAGAAATTTTGCTTTTTACGGGTGTGCTGTCAAATCAGTAAAAGCAAAAATTAAATACAATGCGAATGAAAGAAGAAATCGGCTGGTCTAATAAACAACCTTCTGTATGAATACACTTTGTTTCACTACTTTTGCTGAATTCAGCCACACCGGCTGCCCTTATCGTATTTCTTTGTTTTGACATACATCAATTTTCCTTTCTTTATCAGCTGCTGCGATTAGTGCACGTTTTCCTGCTGATATCCTTTGAGCTGAGATTTAATTTAGCCGTTATTGTATAATTTTTAAGGTTTTATCAATTAAATTGTAGATATGATAGAACAACAAAGACAACGTATTGAACGTGCTGTAACAGAGATGGTGGATGATATGGATAAAACCCATTTACGTAAAATGCAGGTGAGTGCATGGGGGCAACAGCACTGAATGTTTGTTTTTAAATGTCATGGAGTATAATTGTAGACAGATATGCACTTATGCTCGGCTAAATGCTGTCAGGATATGAATGCAAGCATTGACAGTGTACAAAGATGTGTGGAGAGATGCTCGGCGCCGTTAACGCGTGCACAATCCTATGTTCAGCATGAGTTGGGTGAATTTCAGGGACGCCTACAGCGCTGTGTTCAGGTAAGGAAGTAACTCTTTTATGCTTAATTTTGCAAGTCAATGTATTGCGGTTTATTTGTTTACTCTTTTACCTTAGCAATGTAATGATGACGTCAAAGTGAAGATGCCGGTCAATCCCTCGGATGCAGATATTGCCAAATATACCGACCAATTTGAACGTTGCGCAATACAGTGTGTGGACAAGCACGTTGGTCTTATACCCACTATGATGAAAACCATTAAAACTGTGCTAGCGAAAGGTCCAGAATCCATTCCCCAAGTTTAAAAGCTTGCGACAAATATAAGCTTACCCACAAATTGTACGGTACATCAGCAACAACTGTTTTGTTTGTTACAAAATTATGTGACGAGGTTTAACAAAATTAAGCTGCATTAATCAAGAAAATAAATTGGTGAAACTTTACCTGGCAATCTTTACGTTCTACATACATACATAAATTCCTTCTGGCTGATGTCAGTTAAACAAAATTTTCCGCCATCTAAATCTAACTAACACTCCATCGCTCCATTGCCAACAAATTGTGTTTAATCGTAATACTCGTAAATGACAGAGCAACAACGTAAACGCGTAGAACGCGCGATATCCGACATGATCAATGAAATGTATTCAAGCCATTTGCGTAAAATGCAGGTTGGTAAGCGTTTAAGAGTTGAATTATCTTTTTATTACCGAATCAACTTGCTCATCCCAGTCTGAAATGCATATTTGTGCGTCTAAATGCTGCGATGATCAACGCGGAACTTTAGAGTCTGTGCAGACTTGTATTGAGGGATGTGCGGTGCCGCTTATTAAAGCTCAGGATTACTTACAGCAAGAGTTGGGGCAATTTCAAGGGCAGCTGCAAAATTGTGTTATGGTCTGTTATATTTTTTGTTTATTATCTAGTGTTACTTTTTTGTAAAATTTTTAGAAATGTAGCGAAGAGGCGAGACAAAGACTGCCACCAAGTCCAGGAGATGTAGAACTAGCCAAAAATCAGTATCAATTTGAAAATTGCACTGTGGCCTGCGTAGACAGACACATTGGACTCATACCCACTATGATGAAGACCATTAAGGCTGTGCTAGAGAAAGGCCCCAATGCCATGCCTCAAGCATAGAGTGTTATGTGTGTATGTAAAATGGGTTAATGTTAAGGGTTTTGTTTATAATAAATGAGAAGTTTGAAAGAAAGCCACCTGAATACTGTATTGGAGAAAAATGTTGTATTTTTAACAGAGAATAAGATAAATTAGTAATTGGTATTCGCGACGTACAAACGAATACATATACATATGAAATGTTGGGAACTAACAACAAATTTTTATAAAAACTATACAAAATATATCTAACATGCATTGTTTGCATACTACTCCGTTAGACGTCGTTTCTTTTCTACTTCTTCTTCGTATTGTTCACGCAGGTCTTCTATTTGATTCTCATATTTTCGTGTCAAGGTTGCAAGCTACAGACATAATTATTAGAGGTTTAGCAGTCATTCATTAAAAATGTGTTATACCTTTAAGTCAAACATGCGTTGCAGTAATTCTGTCTCTCGCTTCAAAGATAGTTGGTAATCCCTTTCTTTTTCAGCCAATTTCTTCTCAAACGATTCAACCAAATCCTTTCGCAATTGTCGCTCTTGTTCGATTAGCATTAAACGCATTTCAGCATCTTTCCGCTCCAGCTCACTGCGTAGGCTGAAAAAAAAACGTTGAAATAATTTGGTAAATAGTAGATTCAATAGTTACTAATAACTTACAATATATTTTCTTCGGCTGCAGATTTAGCCTTTTCCACTACAAAAGAATAACGTGATTTGTTCACAGGCTTCGTAGGCTGTTTAAAGATAATGTTCTTCGCTATTGCAGAAAATCGCAAAACATTCATATTTTCTTCATAAAAACAGTCCGTTGGTGTAACGTTCACGATCATTGTTAGCTTTTCTTTACCGAGCAAAGCCGCCTGCAAAAGCATCGTAAGTTTTGACTCTCGTACCGGAATTATTTGACCCTTGGACTTAAATTTTTTATTGTTATTAGCAGCATCCAGACAACGGCCAAGTGTCATAAGTGACGTGTTGATACCTTTAGCTTCTGTGAGACGGGAGCCAATGTTACGCGTTTTATTTAAACGTTCAGATCCAGCCAGATCGCAAAATTTATATGAGGACTGTTGAATAAAACATTTATTTTAGAATACTTTTTTAAATGTTAGCAAGTAATTTTTACATCTAAATCACTTACATCAACAACTAATCCAGAGCCGTAGTACTTTATGACATCAATAAAAAATATACAATGCGAACGACTCGAATTCGCATTAATCGACGTAGAAGCATATGTTACGCGTTGCAGTCCCCATTGAAGTAGTTTTAGGGTTTCTGCGGAAGACTTCACATATACAGAGGTCAGTCCTTGTAAGAAGACTTTGCCATCATTTATGACTGTTTTGAGCCCTTTTCGCTGTGGAGGCGCCATTTGTTGATTTCCTCTTGTCTGTGGTGGCGCCAACAGATCATAAACGATTTCGTTATATATTTCTACAAAGGAAATCCATATGAAGACAGACACTTCATCTTGCTCTAGAGTTTGAAATTCATGATCACGTTTTATTGTTTTCTCCAATAGCTCGTGCTCCGCGTTCATTCCTGCGCAACATTCTAGTAATGTTTGACGTATGTTTTCTTCGCGCTCTATTTCGTTGTCGTCCATTATACAGGTATTTGCTTTCTCCAATTTCATAGCTGGTTGTGGGTAGATGTTGGACGCATTCAATCGAAACACATTTTCGACAGCACGCGGCACTATGCCGGGGTCGCTTGGGGTACCTGGAAATCATAACATTTTGCTGCAGTCATCTTCGTGAAAACACAAACTTTTACTTACCCAACAATGTAAAAGTTTTGCCTGATCCCGACGTTCCATATGTGAGTACTACGAAGCTGTCTGCGCTTTCAATGCGTGGTGCAATGCAAATTCGATACACTTCGTCCTGTTTCACTGTACTATCAAACACAGCTGAAAAACTGTAGTGTTGTTCCATTTTGTTCTTATTGTTACTTGTTGATGCGGTATCATTTGGTGGGCCGGCAACAAGAACATTTCCCGCATGATTAATTTTGTAAGTTGAAGAAATGTGTGATACAGGTTTTAGACGTAAATAAACTAACGCACTATTGGAGTCAATGCTCTGATCACTACTCGCTTCACTTAGCGGTGTAGAAACTTCATCGTCAGTCGAGAGTTCGACATCGCTGTAGTAATCTCTCTGGCCTTCTTCCTGTATTTCATCAAAAAGTCGCACTTGGCGTTCGGGCCGTGGTCGAGAACAACGATCAACAGAAGGGTCTCGCGCACGTAGAAAGGACGGACGCACATCTTCGCAAATGCTATCAAGCGAACTTTGATCCGACATTATATCGCAATTTTCAAGTCTCTTCAAAGGGATGGATAAAATACACTTCAAATAACTGTAAATTAATACGTAAAACCTTTTATATTCAGATTGGCGCGCAAGAAATATGAAAATACCTACGTAAATGAAATGACAAGCAGCTAGCTAAATTCAAATCTGATGGATTTCGATAGAGTTACCAAGGCTTCAATAACAACTTTAAAATTGTGAATACAATTTTCTTCTTCTTATTTTCCTGTTTCACAATAAAACTATGGGGTTACAATTTTTTTTTAAATGAGGGCATGTTATTTAAGCTCTGATCCAGTACTCCATGAACTTATAGGATTTTACACGAACTTGCAGGAAGTTGCAGGAAAAATGTTCCCGTACTCCAAAATCCTGTAAATGAGAGCGACTTTTGGAGAGTTGTGTGGAGAATGAAGTTACAAGATTTTACCCGAACTTTTTCTTCTGGTAAAATCATGAAAAGTGTCAAGCAATCACTGGTTGACATTTTACAGGAAAAATGGATTTTTTGTTCCCGTACTTTTTGTTGTTACTCACTTTTTACTCTCACTTCAGATAGTAATTTTGCTGTTTGACAGTTTTACAGGATTTTTCACGAAAAGTATTGGATCAGAGCTTTAAGGCTCTGTTAAGGCTCTGTTATGCATACTTGGCATTGCTTGAGAGTTGTCACATAAGGAATCTGTTAAATGAGCTTCGCGTGTAAGCTGTTACCCAACGCACAGCATTACATACGTAAAAGTCTGTTGGTTTTTGATTTCTACGTAAAAATGGTATAGCAGTGCATGCAATGCCAAGTATGCATAACAGAGCCTT
>NW_016157097.1:645278-767608 GCF_001687245.7 Rhagoletis zephyria
GTTATGCATACTTGGCATTGCATGCACTGCTATACCATTTTTACGTAGAAATCAAAAACCAACAGACTTCTACGTATGTAGTGCTGTGCGTTCGATAACCGATTACACGCGAGGCTCATTTAACAGATTTCTTATGTGACAGCTCTCTCAAATTTTACATTACAGGCTAACCTAATATTCGCGGCTTGCGTTTTGGTACGCATGCCGTCGAATTTGTTTTTTTGCGTCACCCGAAATTGACTTGCATGCGTTTGCATTTGATTTCATTGAGCGACACGTCAAATCAAAATGTCACGCAGAACAAAAATTGGAAATTGAGTTAGCTTCATACGCACGCCGTTTAATTTCGGTTGATCTCATACAAGTTGCATGTGCATGAGAAATTTTTGACAATAAATTGGCGGCGTGCGTGAATATTAGGTTAGCCTGTTACATTCCCAGTGCACTATAATCCGAGAATTTGTGAAACCTTTCGAAGTCCAGAATTTTTCCCATATACTTTCAAGATTTCGATTTTTTGGATTTCAATCAGCGCATGAATCACGTATGACGACAATCGTCTGAACGATATCGTGTCGAGATTGTCTTGCTTCATAAAAATCAAAAATTGTTTGAACGTTTGTGCGATATCGTCAACTCGATTCCAGTTTTGCTTCACGTAACAGTGACAGTAACACGTAACAGCAACACAAATGCATAAATCAGTGTTTTGACAACATCGTTTTGTCAGTATCGTTTGAACGACTATCGTTTCAGAGTTACGTGATTCATGCCCAGATTTCAAGGAAATCCTATTTTCACTTTTGTAAAACGAACCAGCAGCAAAAACACACAAAAACAAATTTGCAAATGTCAACAAAATCCATCAATGCCTTCTTAAAGTATGTTCACATATAAATATTATCTCAATCAAAGCTCGTTTTTTAATCACCCCGTTTACATAGGCAAATCTCAGATTATTATACCATGTTCTGACCGACAACGAAAACACTTTGAAAACGTGTTTAGGGATTGTGGGCTGAAGGCTGTTAGTGTTTTCGTTGACATTTTTTACATCCTCTGATTACAGTTCTGCTACACAAAAACAAAATCAAAATGCTTTTCCCTCATTTTCTTTTCATTTGCAGCCTCTTACTTTCATTCTTATTTTACTTTTACCAGCCAATTAACAATAAATCCGAAATGGCGTATTAAAGATGATAAAATATGACTTCCACTTCGATAAATAATCGAAAAAAACTAGTGAAGACACCGATTGGTATGAGTGGAACGTGAGTTTTCAAGTAGTTTTCAGCGAAAACTGGTTTTCGTTTGACAGATTTTACATGGACGAAAACACAAGTTTTAAGTCGAAAACCAATTTTAGCAACGAAAACATGTTTTCGATGTCGGTCAGAACATGGTATCAGCTGTCAAATTTGTTGTGGTTGTTATTCTCACATCTCAATGAAAAGTTATGTTTCTTCTCTGTGCCAACGTGATCACGTTTTTCTGCTATAATAAGCAATATACATATATTTTAACTTAACATTTTATTAAAAATACCTTTACAAACCTCTTTCCCCTGCTAGCGGCCATTTTGGTTTACTTTTAGACTGCTTTTACACAGTTCAAGTATTGAATTCAATTCTGCTCGCATGTGGAAGAGAGGGGGTGAGAAGAAAAGGGACGAGTACACATGCGGCTGTACCGTCAAGTCGTTTCAATTTTCTTGCTTTACTTTTGGCATTTTCGTTGCTTTCCATTTAAAGAACCAAAAACTTGAATTCAACAGAATTGAAAGGTGTAAAAGCAAATAGAAAACGCAAAAGAGAATGAGCAAGAATTGCTTTCAAGTACTTGAAACATGTAAATCGGGTGTTACATTTGGCATTTCTCCTCTTTTTCACAAAAACAATGGATAAAACTAGGTTGGACACCGAAAAGTTATCGGTTAAATCTGAGATTATTTAATAATTACAGATTAGCAAGGGACGATTTTTATATGGCTAATCTCTTGTTCTATTTACAGATTAGGTGTTAAGCTCGAAAATGACGATAATCTAGTTATATGTGAACCTAGTATGAAGTTAAACTGATGGTTCGATTATCGATAGCAACCGAACTTCAGTGGCGTTTCCAGTTGCTGAAACGATATTACAGATGGCAACTTACAACTGAAGTTGCTACAAGGTATGAATACAGGCACCTACATTTTTGTGGTTGCTGTGAAAGTTTTTGGAGCGTACTTAGGAGCGAAAATTAAAGAGTATGGAAAATACTTAAATTTTTTGGGTCGATTATCGATAGCAAGCGAATTTCAGTTGCGTTGCTAGTTGTCAAAACGACATTACAGATCAACTTTTAACTGACAACTGCAGTTGCTACAAAGTGTGTATACAGGCAACTACATTTTTGTGGTTGCTGCGAAGGGTTTTGGAGTGTATTTAGGAGCGAAAATTGAAAAGTTTGTCATATAATTTACTTTTTAATAATTTTAACGATATTAACATTTTGCAATGCAGTTTGCTTTTACAGAATATGGTGAAAATAACAAACCAATGACATGAAATTTTAGTTCCCGTGGAGTATGCCCTTTTGGCGAAACAAAAGCGAACACTGAAGCACCTCTTTTAAAACTACCGACACCAAGTTTTCCAAATTGAAGTCATAGCTGTGGCACTTCCTTCGCAAGGTGCGCAAGCTTTTATGAGTGGAGGTATTATTGAAATTAAACGAAGTGGATGATCTGTTTATTAACCAATTATACTACAGCTTCTTTTAGAAGTCTTCAATATGCTTTGAAAATGAAAACAAAAGGATAATAAAAGAAAAACCTTTGCTTACAGTGCACGCGGTAGCTCTAGAGGATTGGAATTATCCTGTAAATGTTGCCTAATTGAGGCCGCGTTCATGTACTTCTCTTCCTCTTAAACAAATAATTGTGATGAATTTTGCTTTATTGCTGTCTTTTCTTTAAAACTCTTTATTTAAATAATTTAATTTTACTTGCACAGCTTGTTTACAGCCACTTGCTGGTTGTCGAACTGTGAAATTTCGATTATCGATAACTCTACAGCAACTGATGATAGTTGCCATTCGTAATACAAATTTTCTTTCCAGTTGCGTTGGCAGCTGGCAACCGAACCGTGGTTGCGATGCTATCCGTAATCGGCCCATTAAGTCTAGGCTAAAAGCTCAGTTATATAAGATTTGCGCTTACACAAAGCTTAGTGTTTAGGGATTGCAAAAAAATAATCGATTAATCAATCATATGATTAATCACAAGCCACAACAATTAATTGAAATTAATTGCAATTACTGAGAAATAGTCGATTAATCGAATTTTTAGGCACTTTTACACAATGAGTATTCGAAAAAAACACTTTTCAATCGAAAATTTCGAATTCTTTTGTTAACTAGCCTTAACTAAAATAAAACTAATATTTTTATCGCCGATAATTATTTATTATTTAACCATTTTTGCAAAAACATAAGTTTTGATACGCTATAGCACAGGGTGGTCCAAAAAATGTAAAGTCGGAATTGTAATTCTCTCACCCCTAGGATTGTTCTATACCGAACAAAATATACCTCTAATTTTTACTTGGAAATCAAAAAATATTTAGAGGTTGCTCAAAGTTTTTTCCATGTATTTTATATGGGAAAAACGTTTTCGACGAAATATGTTGTATATAACTCTTGAAAATCAATTGGGGGGTTCACAACGGTGTCGTAAGCGTCGTATTGTTGCATGGCGTAAACTTTAAAAGCTTAAATAAATGTTTAGAGAACTTAAAACCACAATTAACTTTTTTTTAACACTGTGAAAATTCATAATATGACTGTGATAGTACTTTGCGAACCCTCTTAATATATTTTTTAGGCGTTTAAAGTTTACGACATACAACAATACGACACTTACGACACGGTTGTGAATACCCCAAATATTTTTCGATCGGAAAACTCTGGTTCTCGTCAGGAGACTTTCAATATTAATACTAAAGATTTTTGATTTGTTCTTCCATTGGATTTTCTGTGGTTTTTGGGGGTTTTTGGCGGACCTATAATATATACATAGTTACCATGAGATAACTGTTAAATAAAGAATTGGGTATTATTATTGGGAGTCTGATGTGCTGTGCTAGTGAGTGTCCGCGTTGCCGCGAGCTTGAAAAAAAAGTATCAGTTGCCATACAGAAAAATATCAGAAAGTATCTAAATCAAACACAACATAACAGAACAAATCATTAATAAAATTTTATAATTAAATCAATAGTTATAAAAAATTTAATACAACTTACAGTTTTATAACTTTTTTGTGCAAACTTATGTATATTACAAAAGTTCAAACATTTTTGAAATACAACCTTTTTAATTTTTCGAAGATCTGACCTTTGACCCCTTATAGCACCTGTAATATACTAAGTTTGAACAAAAATTTAAATATATTTTTACTTTATTTACTATGGTCTGGCGACTACCATTTGCTGGCCAAAAGTCAAGAAGTAACCAAATTGATTTGAAATTTAGTGTTTGAGGGTTTTTGAGGTCGGTGATTTCGAATATAATTTCAGATTTTCGAAATTCAAAATTGCGGATCCAATATGGCGACCAGATTTTATACTTCTTTCCTCTCAACAAAAACTTATATATAAGCTGGGTTTTCAAGGTCGCCGATTTCGAATATGATGTAATATTTTTGGAATTTAAAATGGCGGATCCAATATGGCGACCAAATTTTAAATTTTTTTCCTTTTCAGCACAAACTCAAATAAATGGAGAGTTTTCTAGGGCGCTGATTTCGAATTTGATAGCAGATTTTTTAAATTTAAAATGGTGGATCCAATATGGCTACTAAATTTTATATTTATTTTTTTTTTGTTCATCAAAAACTTATTTATAAGAGGGGTTTTCGAAATCGATGATTTAAAATCTGAGGTCGGATTTTTGAAACTGAAAATGGCGGATCCAATACAGCGTTATCGGAAAATATTTTAGTTTAAAAAATTTGTTTAGTTTTTGCTATATATTTTTTTCGAATCATAGCTGCGTCAAGTAAAAACTTTTTCATTTAGATATAAGCTTATATTTGTACATATTTATTTGAAAGAAATCTAGCACAACAAGTATATTATTACCAGGGAACGGATTTTATGGAAATTGCCTTTTTTTCTGCTAAAGAGATAGATGTTGCCCTTTTTTTGCCTTTTTTAAGATATTTGCCTTTTTTTGCCTTTTCTACCTTTAAAAAAGTGATTATAGCATTTACAAATTTTTTTTTAAGATTAAAAAATATACACCTTCCCATGCGGCTTATAGAAGCGCAGGGACCTCTTGCCAAATTGGTATTGGAAAAATTCAAAGCCGTTTTCTCAGCTAACGTAGGCTTGGAGACAATAAGGGGTGTGGATAAAATTGTAAAGGGCGAGGAAAACGCCCTTATTCCTGATAATATGANTTTGCGGTGCTTCTTTTGGACTTAGCAAATTTTCCTTTTATTGCTTATGAAGAGGAAAAAATAAAACAAGTACCTTTATAATTTTCGAAACGATGCGTATTCAATTTCTCTAGCCTCCTATATCAAAATATGAGTTTTCATAAAAAGTGGACTTAGCAACTTTTCACTCTAAGCTAGCGATATAATGAAACTAGTTCATAGTTTTTCTCTTTTCAATTGTAATATAAACATTTCTAAAATGAATGTATTTTTTGATTGTTCTTCGTATTTTCTGTCTTTTTTTTAGTGCCTTATTTTGCTTTATTTGCAATACCTAGAGCCTTTTTCGCCATTTTGTTTTGCCTTTTTTGCAATACCTAGTGCCTTTTCCAGCCTTTTTCGCTATTTTATTTTGCCTTTTCCAGCATATTTCGTTTAGACCCGATCATTGGATCATGAAAAAATTAACGATACTCCTTAAATTTTTATATGAGAATTAAAGTCGGTTTTGTTTTTTGCTAAAAATTACTTGTTTATAGCTCTTCTTAAAGCGGAATACTATTACCCAAATTAGAGTCCATTTTGAAAATGAGTTTCATTTTATTTAGCAAGATATGTGTTAGTTTTCTTTTTTGTTAATCACACAAATATTACTTTCGATATTCATTTCCATTCTCTTTTTTAACCGACTTCCAAAAAAGGAGGTTATCAGTTCGTCAGAATATTTTTTTTTTAACCGACTTCCAAAAAAGGAGGAGGTTATCAGTTCGTCGGAATATTTTTTATTTTTTTTTATGTATGTTACCGCATAACTTTGCACCACGTTAACCGATTTCGATAATTCTTTTTGCAACGGAAAGGTAGTGTCTCAGAGGTGGTTTAGATCCGATTATTGAATCATGAAATATATAGATATATATATATATTTTTTTCTTTAAGTCGGTTTTTTTTTTGCAAATATTACTTGTTGAAGTATCTTTCTCACTCGAAGACTTATACCATTTCGAGCTACAAGAATACTGACTACGAAAAAAAAAAATGTAAACTTTTAGTAGAAATGTCAACTTTAATGGCTGATATCTCAACGGGAAATCTCTTTAAGAAAATAATGAGTAGGTATGTATGTACTTTTTTACTCTGGAGTGAAGCGACAAAAATAAAATCGATTTATCGATACTTTAAAAAATGACTTTTGGTCAGCAAATAGTAGCGGCCAGACAATATTTCGGAAGCTAACTCCTCTTCAAAATAATTGGTTTGGTCCAATACCCAGAAAAAGTTGATTTTTGCCGTATATTTTGAATTTAGATGCTTCCGTTTTACCGTGCGTTTACTTGCATTATAACCATTTGCATTCTTTACCCATACAATAGATAATTAAGTGACAGTTCACTCCGTTCCGTTATGCTGGATTTATGTTAGGCGATTTTCCAGGCGATTCAATATTGCTGTGGAAAAATCGCTCGTGTAAAAAGTGTTTCAAAAATCGCTTGCTTCAAAGTAGACAGCAAGTCAACTTTTGCATGCGATTATCGCCTGTCAAAAAATCGCCTCATATAAAGGCAGCTTTACTTCCATTATAACAAGTCTTTAGAAATCATAGCGGTATACACAGATGTTGACCAGTTTGATTTAAACGATGAATGGACAAGTATTTTGAGTGATTCTATTACACAGTTTTCACGAAACTGCATTTGAAACTTTTCTAACGCCCTACAATTCTCAACTTATCCTTAAAAAAACATTTTCGCATGACGTCATTTTTTCAACCAATTTTAAGTTTTTATATGACTTTGGAAAGGAATTACTGAAACTTACACCAATTTTTATTATTTTATCCACTTCTAAAACATTTTTTGTCGAAATCTCAAAAGAAAATAGTCCCGTTTAGTCACTACTTTGACAATAATGTTTTATTCCCAGGAAAACTACTTAGGTACTATTTACAAAAATCAATAGACAATTTCAGAAATTATGATTTTTCTAAAGATCCTTTCAAAATCACTTCGATAATATATGTAGATTTAATTTGAGGTTGCAATAGTTCGTCTAGCTGACCTTCAAATAACCTCGATACTGACTTCGTGAGACCAAACTGACCCCGGATTCGGGTCCAGCGAACTTCAAAAAATATTTAGTGACCTTTTGTTAAGATTTTTGTCGCTTATCTGGATTTTCATAAATGATATAGGAAAATTTTCAGCAAACAGGTCGGAAAATGGTGACTTAATACCGAATCGTTATTGCTTTTATAAACACCGCAAAATCGTAGATTCTACATAAAAATACCTAACTTTTCACATCTTAGAAATAACGATAGCTCTCCACCAATTTTGGCCAGATACCCATTTTGACGTGATCCATATAAATCATATCGTCACACGAATAAGGGCGCCTTAGTATTTTGACGGCAAAAAAGACGTGTTAAAAAAATCTTACGAAAAAAGACGCCTAAGGAAAACTTCGGCGAAGAAAACGCGTAAATATAGATTTATACATGACCAAGGACTGTCTCTTCATCATCATGCCCGGAAAACTCTTTGGGGAATTTACACCCGCAAACACTGTTTTCGTCAAATGTTACACGTCACATATTTTAACGCAGCTTTCTTTGTCGTCAACTTTGTTAAAGAGTCTTTCTTCGCTGAAGTTTATTTATGCGTCTTTCTTCGCGGTAAACTTTTGAACTCGCACCTATATCCGTGTCTAGTGATATCATCCGAAAGTATTTTATGGAACGTACCTAACAGACCTGCACAGGTTATCTTGACTAGACTGACATTCAAGTAAGCAATAATTGAACAATTAAGAATAGAAAAGTTGTATGGTAAATTAAACTCAGGCTTGGATAATTGCTTGATTAATACTGCTATAAAAACGTGGCTCAATTTACATATATACAATTTATGGAATTATTATTGAGTCATTTATTAATTGAGTTATTTTATTATTATTTTGAACTTAATTAAGAGCTATCTATTTATTAAAAAATTTAAAATTCTTATCACTCAACAACTCAATTATTTTGATAGCGTTGATTTGTATAATTTATAGTTATAATAATCGTCCTTGTTTTTGTAGTATGAACATGATCGATTCACCTAAAAGTAGAAAGTCAGTCGTTAAAGAAGTTTGCACATTTACGGACCTCGATTTACCCTCTAAATAACCTATAATGAAAAGAAGTTACGCATTTCAAAAAATAAAAGAGGTTCTGGGAGCTGTGAGTTTTTTTTTAATTTACGTAGCATTTTTTTCTGGTTGGATTGTGTCTATTCGCTTAATTGTAAGTTGATTAGTCTAGAATAAAATTAGCACACACATACATACATATGTATAATAAATATTTGTTTAAATCTCGTTTTTTGTAGTTTTATGGCAGTTTGTTTTGGAAGTCTTTAATACTGATTTACATTTTATATATTCAAATATCAAGCGCGAAGTGCATTTTTACCATCAAAGGAAATGGGTAAGTGATTAGTTAATCATGAGTGTGCGATACAAATTTAAAAGAAACTATAAATTTTCGAAAATATCCCAAAACACATACATACATATGTACATATGTACTTACTAATGTACGTATACTTAATTCAAGCCTTAGATTGGCGCGCAGCAATTGGTTGTGGAAGAGTCTTCGCCGCTATTTCCCCATCGAGCTGGTCAAAACTGAAGATCTACCCGCAAATCGTCATTATTTATTCGCCACTTTTCCACATGGAGTCCTTACGTTAGTTTTAACTATTTAATTATTATTACACATTAACAATTGTTTAAGCGTTTTCATTTTACAGTTATGGCAGTGCTGTTAACGCGGGATTTGATATTGATAATTGGCTGGCCTTATTTCCTGGTATTCGACCCAAACATACGGTTTTAAACCTAACCTATGTAACGCCATTACTTTACGATTTTTTTCGCCTTTCCGGGTTCATTTCGGTTTCGGAAAAATCGGTGATGAATCATTTAACAAGTCGCTGGAAGGGTGATGGTTTCTCATCTAACGGTGTTGTCATTGTGGTTGGTGGCGCACAGGAGGCGTTGGACTCACGTCCCGGACAATATGAACTTTCGCTTTTAAAGCGCAAAGGTTTTGTTCGTGTGGCTATTAAAAGTGGGTATGAATTAATTCGGATTAACAAAAAAAAAATGTGTGTCATCTAAAAAAAGTCATATGGAAACGAACTTAATGGACGCAGGTACTTTTACGCTAGAGTTCGACTAGGCATTAAATGGCGAAAATTGTAATGACAAAGTTGGGCACATAGTGAAATAATATATAACTAGTGAACCCGCATGGCGTTAAAACGCCCTAAAGTTTAATTCAAGCTATTAATTACAAGCGATCCGAGTTCCATATTTCTTTTAAATTCATGCAGCCGTTTCCGAGTGAAGAGAGGTCTCGCATAATGTCGGTTTTTATACATATCATCAAATTTAAAATCACCCTGTACCGATAAGAAAGTTTTGACTTTCAAAATTAAAATTTTATAGCACATCTTCAGGCCAAGGTCTCTACTTCAAACCTCTCATATTTAAAATTCGAAAGAACGGTAAATGTAACGACCTTGATACTCATATTTTGATATTTCGTAAATCTTGAGTATCAGTTAAAAAAATTCGACTTTCCATACAGATAGAAATCCATTTCAAAAGTATTTCCAGACTAAAATCTTCTTACATCTTATTTGTCTAACATTGTGATAAATATTTCAATTAAATTGAATGAATTCAGTTGAACTTGATTTTTCAAACACGTTGTAACCCTCCTAAATAAAGCCTTTTAAAACCCATTTCGATTTTGATATCCATCTTTTAGTAATTCGTCCAAATTTCTAAATATTTTTAATGTAACTTTTTAAACCGGGGGCAACCCCCTTCGTTAGACACCCGTATTTTAATATTTCATATAAATTGTATATAAGTTAATTAAATTCAACTTCTCAAACAGGCGGCAACCCTCGTCAAAATATTTGCAAGCTAAAACCTTCTTAAATAACCTTTCTCTGACATCGTGATACATACTGATGATAAACTGATAAATTAAGATGAATTTGATTTGATGATTTGACTGATGTTAAACTGATAAATTAAGATGAATTTGATTTTTTGAACATGTGGCAACCCTCTAAATATGTATAGTTCAGAAATAAGGCCTTGCAAAATCCATTTAAAGTATTGCCAATATTTTAATAATTCATTAAACTTATTAACTACTTTCAATTAACTTTTTAAACGGGCGGCAACTCCCTTTAAACACCTCAAAAATATTAGTGTTAAACTCTTTTGTTTGGCGTATTTTAATATTTCACTGTTTATAAGTTGCCTGAATTCGACTTTCAAAACAGGTGGCAACACTCTTCTAAACATTTACAAACTGTTACCTCCTAAATTATTTTCGTTTGACGACCATATGGCGATACATATTTCTATTACCTGATTCCCTTAAATCAAATCGAATTAAACTTTTTAAACAGGTAGCACCCCTCCTAACGTAAAGCTAAGAAAAAGATTTTTAAAACCGTTTCAATTGATACACATTTTGTAATAATTGGTTTAACTTTTTAAATAAATTAAACTTATTTTTTTATTAAATCTGGAAACTCATTTCGAAAAAAAAATAAAACCTTATTGCTCTGATGACCTGGATAAAAAAATCCTTTCACATATTATATATATAGATAGTATAAGGGCATATGGTTAGACATTAAAAAATAATCGTGTCATTACTTAAAAAAAATAGTCATTAAGTTCAATTCCACATGGGATTTTTTAAATAACACCAATTTTTTGTCATTTCAATGCCTAGTGCAAATTTAGCATTAGGGCTATTTTCACAGTTACTTATTACTTAACTAATAGAAATACAGCGCTTTTTACCAATCGGTTAGCTAATGGTGGTTTAAAATTAATATATTTTTTTTTTATTTTAGAACAAATTTCAGTCATCGCTTGTAAAGTTTGACTTTGCTTGGAATTTCTTATTTTGCTTATTCAGGGTTTCCAAGCTTAATTTTAACGATCATACTTTTTTTGCTTATTTCAACGTATAAAGCTAAGTACGGACCTTTTCAGTTGAAAACAAAGGTGCCTTGTACTCTTCACAAACAAACTTTAGCAAACCATAGTCGAAAGCGTTGCAAATTTCTTAAGAACTGCGTACTGCTTAAGAAAATTCGGTCCAATATATTTTTCTTGACCATTTCTTTGGCTTTTTTTATTCGTCAAACTAAAGAAATTTTTACAAATAATCCCGGGATTTTCGGGATTTCTAATTTGTACTGACGGCAAAAACTAATTTTCTTGACCAGTATTGGCTATAAATGTCTAGCTCATTTACATATAACACCGTGCAATAGTAAATTTTACACACAAATCAAAGTATTCGCAAAACCGTGGGCCAAATATAGTAAAATAGCATTTTTTAGTTTTTCACTCTGACGTCAGTAATTCAAAAATGATTTAAAAAATTAGTTAAATGCACTTAGAGAAAAAATACGGGTATCAAATTAAAGAGGAAATTCTATAGAATTTAATCAGATTAAATTTTTTGGTGCAGCTTATCAGCTTAAAAAATTACCTATTCGTCCTTGTGAATTCAGAAAAGTTTTATTTTTTTAATCCTAAAGAAAATTTGGTTCCCATATTTTTATTTTACATTGCAATGAATTTATTAGATAATTTTTGGAGGTAATCATATTTTCGAATATATTCCTTTAAAACAGGGACGGTAATCATTATGAGTAAAATTATTTAAATCAGTATTTAATCATTATTTTATGAGTTTTATTTTTTTCGCTCTAAAATAATAATTATTATTGATTTTTATTTTTCTGCTCAACGGAAATGATTATTATTTGATTTTTATTTGTTCGATCAAAAATAATGATTAATTTATGATTTTTATTTTTTTGCTCAGAGATAATAATTATTACTGAGTTTTATTTTTCCACTTAAAAATAATGATTATTTATAAAATTTTAAATGCTTTACAGACGCAACTTATTGAAAATTTTACCTGAAAATTTTTAGACTTATCTTTTAATTAGGGTGTCGCTACCTCTGAAAAGGATACGGCGGAAACCGCAATGGTATAGATTTTGATGTTTTGGAATGATCATTATTCTTAAGTGAAAAAAATAAAACTCAATAATAATTATTATCTTTGAGCGAAAATATAAAAATCATAGAATAATCATTACTTTTGATCGAAAATATAAAAATCAAGTAATAATAATTACCTTTGGGCGAAAAATTAAAACTCAAATATTAATTATTATTTTTAATCTTTATTGGTTAAACTCGAAAAATAAAAATCATTGTAAATTACGGTGGGACGTACGAAAACAAATACGTGCGTATAAATAAAATGGTTTTACAGCGATTACAACTTTATTTATTATTATTTATTTATTATATATTTATTTTATGGTAGAAGATAGGAGCAATTTTTTCTATTTGAGTTGTTGAAAAGTAATGAACATCTAAATCCCGACACTAATCCCAGGATACCGGGATTGTGATAACGACATCCCGAAAATCCCGGGATCGCAAAAGCGAAAAATCATCCCTGGAGCATATCTAAATTAAATTATTAATTAAAAATTAAAATTAGGTTTTCCTTGCTTATTTTCTTCGGCCCTGCTAATGACTGTGAATGGCCCATAATGACCAACTGAGTTATTTAAAGCACAAATGGAAATCTGGCATTATGCCAAAAATACGTGCAATCATAACAGTCATAATAAGAGCATAACTATTTCGAAACTGGATAAACCTCTAACTTAATTAGCTAAGGATGTTCTGATAAGAATTAGTAATTTTTATATTGAAACGAAGTTAATGGCTATTCAATATTCAAGTCCCTACTCTACGCTTTATATTAAATTCAGATTTCTTGAAATTTTGAATGGATAAGGGAAATCCATCGAATCATAACGGATCACATACTTAGCTACCGTAAAACTTAGTCTAACAAACACATTTTCGGCAATGAGATCCAAATTTATCCTTCGTAAGAAATAATTATATTGCCTTTTAGCCCAGAATTTTTGTTTGTTGTTTTTACCTCGGTGAAGATCTACTGTACAAGGTCAATATCATCGCTAGTCCCCTGTCTATTCAGCTTCAGCTATGTATCAAGGCGTATTTAAGACGTGATAGCAGCACCCTTTTGATTTTCTTCGCCTCACGGCTTCATATGTCAAATGGTTGCTGTTGATTGGTTAGAGCAGTTGATTGCTTATTGTTTTCTGTCCTCTTTTACATCCTTCGTATGAAATTTTTGACAGTCCTCGCCGCAAAAGCAAAAACAAAATACATGTACATTTTGTTATTGGCGTACCGATACCACCTTATTGAATACGCCTTGCTGTGTATATTCTCTACAAATGTTTAACTCAACTCAACGTTGAGTTATTGAGCTGACTCCACTCTAAAAAAAAATTTAACCGCAATTCAACCTAAAACGAGAAAATGTGTTAACAAAACAATGAAGCTCGTCAGATCCACCCAGTGCAGCTGGAAAACTTATATCGTCGGTAACTATGTGATTGATTAACTCTCCAGAGCCGCTAAGGGAAGAGAGACTGGGACTTGTGGACCACTCTTGGAAAGATGTGCTTCGGGTCAACTCAGTGAATGCTGGAGAGAAAATCAGGGAGGGAAATCTTCTCGCGAAGCCGGATCTCTCGTCTTTAGTGGGTGTACTGACAGACCATTTGTAAATATCACCCCTACGGCCTTTTATCGCAGCTGCATGAAGGACACGAAGTGGGACAAACCACCCACTTAACCTAACCTTAGCTAGTACAAAAATTAGAGAAAATCGTTGGGGAAAACGATATGTGCTCACAATAATATGACTCAAGGTTTTCGATAAAATAAGAGCCCACGATTTCCACTCATCATTCTGTTAAGACTTTTGACAGTGCGGTTCTAAGGCGATGCTAAATCCTATCCTATGCTTATCGACTAATGAGAGAACGCCAGACTTTCTTATTTTACTAATATATTATATAATACGTACAGTAGATAAGTGAACTTGCTCATAATTTAATTCTAACTCATCCGTTAGCGCTGCCATTGTTCCCTGCTTTACTTTTGGTGAAGTTGATAGCTTCGATCGGTGGGACGGCAAATGGGCTTTGATGTGGCAACTGTGCGTTAAACGACTAACCGGTATATCGTTACCGTTAATGAAAGGTCGTGGTGGTTTTCCAATGCCTTTTAGAAGACGAATAGTGCAAGTTGGTAAGTAACGCATTATAGAATAAATATGTATGTTTAAATTGTTTTCTTATTACATAAAAATTTTTGTAGTTGGCGCACCAATCGAAGTGCAACAAAGTGATATACCACGGCCCGAATATGTGGACGAAATCCATAAAAAGGTAGTTGAAGGTGTGAATAATTTATTTGAAACGTATAAACAAAAGTACATAGACGATTATGAAAATGTAAAACTTATCATTAAGTGAATTGGTTAATAAAGAATGAGTATTATGAACTTTGCCCATAAAGGATAATTTCCCACGACGAGTTTAATATCAAAATATCTGCTAGCAGCTCAACGGCAGGTACTTTCGTGCTGCTTGGGCTAACTTTTAGTCCTCTCAGAAAAAAGTTTCCCATAGTTGATATCAAATCTGAGAGAGCTGGATTCACGGAACAGGTGCTCAGAAATTTTCGCTGTAATGCCAGAAAATCGGCATGAATCGCTAGACCATTCCCCTCTGCGAATTCCTAATTTGTTGTATGAGCTCTCCTCTGTTAGTAGGTGGCCATAAGAGAGGTGGCGTTAAGAAGAGCTCAGGCACGATTGGTATCTTTTAAATACATCATACATACATATACATACATATATGTATGTACATTTGTACGTAGACATGTAAATATATATGCCTATTGTTCAATGGCAGTAAAGTTTATCCCATAAATGCTCGTAAATACATATCATGGTGCAAAATTCTTAGCGAATACTTGAAAAACTTGTTAAAAAAAAGAATATTGCAGCTGGCGCTCGTAACGTATGTAGAATGCATATTATTAAATATCGTCTGAGCTGAGTAATGAAAAGGTAATTACAAAATTGCTAGCCGTATATACGCTTACACCGTACGTCAATGAATTTTACACACAAAAGAGTCACGAAGCTAGGAGCCAAATATAAGAAAATCCGAAAGGATTTTGTGAGGAACTTTGAAATTTCAAAAATATAATTAATTTCACCTTTTTGAAAAATCGAGTGCAGCTAAATTATGCATATCGTCGTTTAAAGTACAAAAACCGCGTATCGGCGTTCTGCGAAACCGCCAACACTAGGGTCTTATTGTCTCTACGGGTTTTCTACTGCTTTAGAACCAATATCGCCTCTCTTTGTGATCGCTGGTTTTTAAATATCTTGATGATAGCCATTTCTTCACTGTCTTTATAGCTTCACTGGGTTTTCTTTCGATATCATAATATTACTACGGCATTGTCGTCTAAAATCCTATAATTTTTGGTGCTTATGACCTCGTCATACATTAAGATTCGCAGCAGAGGTCCGAGAACAGATCACTGTAGTACGCCCGCTGGGACACTGAATGCCGCTTTCGATCCAGTATTTAATCTTTCGTTCAGAGAGTTAACTCCTAATGATTCTAATGAGGTAATGTGGGGCATGCACATTTACAAGAGTCTCCATTATGCGCAGCCAGCCCGCAGTGTTTAATGTGTTTTTCACGTCTAATGTTACAACAGCAGAGTACTCCTTTGTACCTCTAGGCTCCCTTCGATGACTTTTCTGGCTATGCCAACCATGGCCTTAACGGCATCAATAGTTGAACCAGATTTGCTGAAGCTAAACTGGTATGGTGAAAGACTCTGTCTTCTACGTTCGTTATATGTAAGTCCGTTAGAAATAGTTTTATCGAGAATTTTTTTCCAGTATGTCCAGTCTGGACCGATAGAACGAGGGTTCCCCAGATTGCTTAATATTTCCTTTGGTATTAGGACTAAATTCTGGACTTTCCATCTACTTGGGCGTATGCCCTCTTTGAGACAGGTCTAAAACACTTTTACAAATAAACCCAGACGCCTGAACCTGAATGCGTAGACTTAGTCGATACACTATAACTGAACTCCTATGCACCTCATTGCACTGCATGATACGCCATTGCATTGTGTATAGAATTCACTTCTTATTTATACATCGTATTTTTTTTACAATTTGTTTCTTTGAATATTATTTTAATTTTCCAAACATTTCACTTTCTCAATGATTAGACCTTGCTCTTCTCACTCCACAAACTTCTCCGGGTTGTGCATGAAATCTGGCTCAATTTATGTACCTACATATGTGCTATTAGTGCAATTATTAACTGTATAATTTATTAATTGAGTTATTGTATGCAAACTCAAACTCAATTAGTGGCTTAATTTCTCGATATTTTCTTACTGATTGCGCTCTTAAAATTATCATGGTTGGTGGTCACTATGGGTATGGCGCGCTGAAAAAGCTCAATGCTCACGAAAGTCAGGTCGACGATTGACTTCGTGCCGTCCCTACAAAAGGTAAACTTGTCTCCGCTGTTTAGAGGTGCTACATCTAGGAGTGATAACGCCGTGAAGAGAGCTCTGCCCTTGGCGTTTTTCCTGCGGCTTCCCCATTCTACGGCCCACGCATTAAAGCCAACAGCAATCACCAGATTGGCTCTGGTTCTCGCATCCCTCACTATTTTATCCATTACTCATACAAGCTCTTTGAGGCCGAGGCTTGGGGGTATGTAACAACTGTAGAAGACCAGTACTGCCACCCTTACGCAAACAAAACCTACATCAGCTTTAAGGTTTTCCATATGATAAGGCATTTTAGCACAACTCCATACCGCCGCTATAGCGCTGATGTTCTTTGCACAAAGCTTAGCAATGCTACGTCTATATTTTTTCCGTTACAGTTTGGTTCAAAAACTCCTGAGCGGTCTTATAGTGGTTTAGGTTCAACTTCAGTACTATCATGATTTAAGCTGTTTTTGCAAAGCTTTTACGTAGTAGGAACATCCTTTGCTACCAGTTCTATGCTTCGTTTCTGTGTCATCAAATCTTCGGCATTTACATGCGAATCTTAAAGTATGATATATCGGTGTTTGCCTCGAGCAGAAATTTTTTTTCTGCTTCAAAGTTCATTGTCGTGCTTACCCAGTCAGTTATCAGTTCTTAATACACTTACGTATCATCCTAATGCCAATAAATTAAAGCTCCTCAAAAATCCTAAAATTTTTGCTAAGTAAGGATTTCGATTGTTCTAGTAGAACTATTTTAAGAAGAAAGAAATAAAAGATAAATGTAGGTCCGACAAAAGAAATGTGTACGGCGAAAATGTTTTTTTTTTTTTTTTTAAGTGTAAGGTTGTACGATCTAATAGGAAAGGTACAACTTTTTTCTTTGCCACTCCTCACTATTTACCATTGCTATGTTTGAAACAATCCTTCACCGCATGGATACCCTAGCCCACAAGATCTGATTTGCTTATATTAAACGCAATCTTTAAAAAATGCAAGTATTTACTTGGTTGCGATTAGCTATAGGTGTCTGAAATTGGGCTTCATTTACTCTCGGCTGATTTAAAAGCTAAATTCTACAGACTAAATTGCATGTATGTAAGTGAAAAATATCTTAAATCTTGTTACAATTCAAGTCAACGAACTAGGCAGCTTTTGATATGGAATTGTCAAGGCTTTTAAATACATACATACGTATGTATATAATCACTTTAGCGCAATTTAGTTGTTAAATACGTATGTATATGTATATGCATATTGTTCAATGGTAGTAAAGTTTATCCCATAAAAGCTCGTAAATACATATAATGCTGCAAAATTCTTAGCGACAACTTGAAAAACTTGTTAAAAAAAAAGAAAAGAGTATTGCAACTGGTAATTGTTATTATTGCATATTATTAAATATCGTCTGAACTAAGTAATGGAAAGGTCATTGCAAAATTGCTCGCTAGAGAAAAATATACCTACGCTTATATGGCGCTCTGAAATTCAAAACTGTATTTATTGTATAATTGAGGCCGTGAGAGCAGAAGTGGCCTAACCCAATTTTTTGTTTGTTTTGTACTTTATTGCATAAAATAATTTCAAATAAGGTAAATTTAATAGTAAAAGTCGTTGACTTCTAAATTTTAAGGTACAAAGCTACATAGCGTTACAATTTTTTTTGGGTATTAATTTTAGTTTCTCTACCAATAATGCAAAAGTGGCCTAAGCAGGTTAGACCATTTTGCATTCTGGCAATGTTTGAGCCATTGGCCTAACCCAAAGTTTTTTAAGTACTTACCTACTTAAAATAGTTTCAAATGTGATAAATTTTAAAATTAAGTCACTTATTTCTTTATTACGTACAGTGCTACGGCTAGGGCAACATCAAATTAATTATTTAAAATTTAACGCATTTGAGACTACTTTAACAGCCCAATTCTGTATAGGTGACAACACTTTTGTAACTGAAAAACGAAAATTTTTTCATATATTTTTCCGTAACAAAACTGTAAAAAAAATTTGTCACTGATACAGAATAGAGGTATAAGTAGATAAGTAACAGAGACAGTAGTAGTTGACAGGCGAGACCATTCAGTGAGGTAGAAGAAATAAAAGACTTTATCAACTCTTTCTCTACCAATGAGTCCAACTTTTTAACCGACTTCCAAAAAAGGAGGAAGTTATCAGTTCGTCGGAATAATTTTTTTATTTATTTTTTTTTATGTATGTTACCGTATAACTTTGGGCCACCTCAACCGATTTCGATATATATATATCTCATGATCCACTGATCGGATCTTAACCAGATTAGTATGGGACCACCTCTGAGACACTACCTTTCCGATGCAAAAAGAATTATCGGTTGACGTGGACCAAAGTTATGCGGTAACATACATAAAAAAAAAAAAAAAAAAAAATAATAATTTTCCGACGAACTGATAACCTCCTCCTTTTTTGGAAGTCGGTTAAAAAGAGAAACAACTTCATTTGATTAATCCAAATAGTGTGAGAGAGGATATAAAAATGGATGTGGAATTATATAAAAGTGATGATGATGTAGTTATCATTTCGTTTGATCTATTGAAAACCCTCCCAACGTCAGTCTGGCTTAATGCAAGTCATTAAACAAAAACACAACTAATCGAAAATGTTAATGCTTCATGAAAGTGCAACAATTTAAATTTCGTTACGAGTATTCCATCTGAAAAAAAAAATAAACTCAATCATTATTGAAAATCTTGATACCTTATATCCTAATGGTCATGCAATCAGTGATAAAACAGAAAGATTTGTTGGAATTGTTAAATTTTACACCACCCACACATTATAGTTTTTATAAAAACTTGAAGACTTTAACAATAGAAATTGAAGTTATTTTCATTAATGATTACATAGCTTTAAATTAATGCTATTAAGTTAGCAATTGTTGTAAATATTGTTTTTTAATAAAATTACCCATTTGTTTCTACACATATTTGTTTTATTTACGGCCTAACCTTCGAACTATTTATAAGTACGAAATTTCGTAAGTTAAAGAAAAAAAATATAAAAACGTGATTTTATTTGTATATAAACTACTTTACTTTAAAATCTACTTTACAATTAAATTAAACGTATCATTGGACTTTTAATTTACTACTACAATATAATGAAAATTCTTTGGTTTAAAATTGATGCTTATTGAAAATTTCGTTTATCTCCATACTATATAATTGTGGGTTAGGCCATTTCTGCTCTCACGGCCTCAATTGTTAACCTATTGAACTGTAGATGTCAACATTTAAATAAATGACTCCACCGACACCAAATGCGAACTGGTCTGACTGTAAGAAATTTATTTTTGATCTGCTCTTAATTTGACTTATAGGCGGAGTCATAATACGGCGATCAACAAACTGATGTGATAATTGTGGACAAAGCCTTCGATTATTTACTCGCTTACAAAGTTCATTTACTTCTCAGTTTGGAGCGAGATCTTTTAGGTATGAGGGTATTTCTATTTTGTGTTTTATTTAATATTTATTTATTGTTGTAGTTGTGAAATAAATTCGCGACAAGTCCCAGTTCTATTTTTCTTTCGTTCGCGCAAATTGGGGTATTAGTAAGAGTTCCAACAATATACCTAAACTTACGTAGTAATACTACTTATTTTTAGTCTTAAATACACCGTAAATTCAATGACGCACCAAAGGCGGAATCGCTGCAAATATGATTCACTCGCTTAAAGGTTGATAAGGAATTCCAAAGTTCATACAAGTATACGAAATATGTATGTATGTGTAGCAAAAAATGCATGTAACTATGTATGCTAACATCTGTGCGCAAAGATTACAGAGCTTCAATAAGCCTGAAGAACTATTTACGACCTTACAGTTTGCCCCTGCCTTAGCTGAAGTTCGCCAGACTGCTNGGGGCGACATATTTTTTTTTGTTGACGGTGCTGCGCATTTTCTTCCATATAAAGATTTTGTCAAGCATACTTTGTATGGTAGAAAATCAAAAAAGGGTGCGCTATTCAAATGACGAGGAATGTATATATGTAGTACATTTTTGTTATTTTTATACTACGCAATTATATGTAGGTTAATTTTTTGAAAAATTGTCCTGCATTTTCGAAATATATTTGTGGTCACCGTAGGTATAAGCTAACGTCACTCCCTGCAGGGTAGTAAAGTGTTATGATTGTGCCAATGTGACCTACCTCACATCCGAAGCTTGCTGAAGCGAAAGCAAAAAGTTGTAAAAGCTAATAAATCATTTAATTAAGAATAAAATCCTAAGTACATACATATGTCAAACAATTTCATTACAGAGCAATTTCTTGTGAAATCCGTTAACATTAAATCCTGCCGAAGTGGCTTTGAAGTTTCCCATATCGACTGCTGGGTGGAAGATCGACCTATCGCGGCAGCCAGTTCGAAAACGCCCTATCTCAAAAAACTTTTCAATAACGCCATATTTCAGAATTTGGTTGAAGAATGCCCTATCTCAGCATATTTTCAACTGAGATAGGCCGTTTTTGAACCGAATTCTGACAGGGCGTTCATGAAACTTTAAAGTTAATTTACAAGTCAAGTAATTTAAAAGGAATAAAATCAAAACAAATCATACATTGGCAACGTATGCATTTACATATTGAAAAAAATACGAAGTTGTAAACATTTCATTTGAAACTAATATTATTTTATTAAATTAAATTTTACTTTACAAACAGGTGGCAGCCCACTTAAATATATTTGCATGCTAAAGCCTTCTTAAACCTCTTTCGTCTGACTCGCATATGGTGATACCTATCTGTTTCAATTACTTAATTCCCTTAATTCAAATAGAATGTAATATTTGAAACACGTGGCAACCCTCCTACATGTATTAAAAAAATATACCCTTTTCCTATCCATTTCAATTGATACCCAATTTTTAATAATTCATTTAACTTGTTAAATAATTTGAATTTATTTCCTTTAACAGGTGGCAGCTCTTTACAAAAAATTAACCTTAATATCTACAGGTCAAGCTTTTTAATCTGACACCTCATTTTTGAAAACCTAACGAATTCTGCAGATCTGATGGCGCTGGCAAAAAAATTAAAAAAAAAACGCTTTTATACATTTGCAAAAACGCATTATTTAAAAAAGCGCAAAAAATTAGCAGTTTGTTATTTTCTTCTTCGAAAGTTAAAAACGCGTACTAAATATTAGATAAAATAATAAAAAATAATTTATTTTTGCATATCGCTAGCTTAGAGTGAAAAGTTGCTAAGTCCACTTTTTATGAAAACTCATATTTTGATATAGGAGGCTAGAGAAATTGAATACGCATCGTTTCGAAAATTAGAAAGGTACTTGTTTTATTTTTTCCTCTTCATAAGCTCTAAAAGGAAAGTTTGCTAAGTCCAAAAGAAGCACCACAAATCCGATAAGGCCACATCTTTTAATAAATATCAAATCCTTATGATTCTTATGGAGTTTTGCTTTGCTTTAAACGCGCAAAATGTTTGATTCAAAGTCTTGCGAAATAGTTAAAGAAAATGGCTATAGGAAGATTTTTTCCTCTCCTGTAAAATTTTTTAAATGGGACTTAGCAACTTTTCTTTCTAAGCTAGCTTTTTTATTCATTCCATTAAAAATTACCTTCTTGAAATTTGTATAAAAAATTTTTTTTCTGGAATACCATAGGGACGCCCTGCAAAAATTTTATTCTTGTAGTTCTCTGCTATATATATGAAATAAAAACCGTCAAACCTACATTTTATTTCGAATAATGTATTTTTGACATTTATTTCCGTGAAGAGCTTTCGCATGGCTATGCTCTGATTAAAATTCTTAGTATAATTTTTTATGAATTTAGTGGCTTCCTGGCGGCATATAATTTATTTCATAAGCAAATTTCTGTTTAATTATTTTTAGCGGATAAATTACCTGTACAAAAATACTAAACATGTTTACGTTGCAGTTAATAAGACATTGTTCAATTTTTGCCCACTTAGGGGGCACTGTGCGGTAGCGTGGTTAAAATGGGCCCGCTTATTTTTCCACTTTCTACAATTCTGGGGCGTGACAGAAAGTAAATTCCGAAAAGTTGATTTTCCTAAATATATATTTGTGGATCTCCCTAATATACATATATGCATACATACATATATTTGCTTTTGCTTAAGGTTATATTTTTTTCTATATAGATCCCTACCTCTACCCCTGTTCTTTCTAATTACATTTACGTTATTCTCTTATTATTCCTTTATCTTCATTTTTATCTTCTCTATCGATAACAAAATCCATAGTAACATGCAACAAAATATCGATAACAAAACCGATAAAAATAAACAAAATTCGATAGAAATTTTGATAGCAAAACCGACAATAATGTTGGTAGCAAAATCGATTAACAAATCGATAAAAATATCGATAAAATTTTCGATAAAAATATCGAAAACAAAATCGATAAAAATATCGATAACAAAAACGAAAAATAATCTATAACGAAAATCGCTCAGAAAATTGATAAAAGTACCGATAAAAATACGGATAACCAAATCGATAAATAATCGATAACAAAATCAATTAACAATCGATAAATAATCGATAGCTGTACCGATAATAAGTTCGATAAAAATATCGATAAAAAATCTACAACAATAACGATAACAAGACCAATAACGATAACAAGACCAATAACGATAACAAGACCAATAACGATAACAAGACCAATAACAATATCGATAACAAAATCGATAAAAATTCGATTACAAAATCTGTAACAAACTCGATAAAAATATCGATAACAAAATCGTTAAAAACATTGATTATTATGTCGATAAGTTCCGAAAATATCGATAGCAAAATCAATAACAATATCGATAAAAATTGCGATAAAAAAATTAATTAAAAATACTGATAACAAAACTGATGGTAATATCGATTATTATAGCGATAAGTCCCGAGAATCCCGAAAATTTCTAAAATCTCAAAATAGTTCCCAGATTGAGTCTCTGTGTCTCTATCTATATCCTTATCTCTATAATCACCTTTATCCTCATCCTCATCCTCATCTTTTTCCTAATATTTGTTTTTAATTTTATTTATGTTTATCATTTTCTTCATCTACATATTCCCCTTCACCTTTGCTCTTAAATAAGTGATGTTAAAATTTACCTTGATCTTAATTTTTGTCTTTATCTTTACGCACCTTTGTTTTTGTTTTTATTTTTACCGTTGCCTTTATCCTTTTCTTTATCTATGTACGTACTTAACATTACTTTCATTCTTGTATTGATCTTTTTCTAAGTGTTATTCTTTAACCTTGAGCACTTGTATCAGCTCCAACCATTTCCGTTGCACCACTTCCGTTGCACTATTTCCGTTGCACCATTTCCGTGTGCAATTTCCGTTGAATTTGCCAAGTTACTCCCAACCAACCAACCGCCGCTAAAGAAATTTCACTTCAAAAACATATAAGTACACTTAATAAAACCATCAAATGGTTTACAAAAAACGCCATTCTTTTATTAAAACAAAAAAATAATATAAACATTAAAATTTGCATGCACCGCTTTTTAAATGCTTTAGTTGAAGCGCTCACCAAGAGCTTGTTTGGAAGCAGCAAGGGAGCGCTTCTTTCTAAAGACACACAATGTTAAAATACAATGAAGTATGAAATTAGGAAGGGAGCGCTTACAGCTGAATTTGGAGCGCTCCAATAGAACTAATGGAGCGCTTCTGGCCCCGTTGGGTACATTATACAATGTATGTATGTATGTATGTAGGTTTACTACATCGGTTGCCTAGTAGGTGGCAATGTGCGTTTTGTCGAGCGGTGACGCGATATTCACGTCACTCACGGTCAAGAGTGATCAGTTGTCCCATGCATACATACATATGTACATATCGCACGCTATCTACAAAAGAGACACAACTAAAAATTCGACATTTTTGAAACTATGCACTAAAAATATGACACCGAGCTTCTATTTACATTTCAACAAAAGCTGGAGCAAATTTTTGTTATAATTTGTTGAAAAGACCTAAGTTAAAGTCTCCCTTGTCCATATGATTAGCATGTGCTACGAAATAGTTTTTTGCATTTTGTGACGAACGTGTTATTTTGAGTTGTGTCACCTTTGAAGATCGTCATATCTAAGCATGCGAATGTATACGTACATGTACATATGCAACAATGTTGAGAATAAACAAAAAGCAGCAGTTAGTGCAGTACTTAAATAAAATAAATTCAATGAGAGCAATAGAAAATAGTCATAAACTGCATCATTGCTTATTTTACCCATGCCTTTATACAGTAAATATTTATGTAATAATATTAGCATGCAAATTTCTATGGAATCAAATACATTTTAAATGCATTCAAACCTAAAACAGCAAACCACATCGCGTTAAAGTCATTTTCACCTCGTAGATAGGACGTATGCACATTAGGGCGGGTCGAAAAACACAAAATGTTTGATACGAAAGTTGTATAGGTCTTAAAGGGTGCTTTATCAATCCCTTATTCTAGAAAAGATCTCTTGTTTCTCTCCGACAATATCTTCAGTCTGCGGAATGAGCTTGAATAATTGAAAGTAAGAGTGGGAATACCAATTTTTCAAACTTTTACAAGTCGTCGCAGAGAAAAACGATTTATTTTCTATAATAAGTGATTAATAAAGCACCTTTTAATACCTATACAACTTTCGTATCAAACATTTTTTTTCGACCCGCCCTAATACTCATCGTATCTCTGAGCTGATACTTTTGATATGTATGTACATATGTATGGATGCAAACGAATGTAATTATATGAGAATTTGTAGAATTAGTGTATTAAATATGGGACACGAATCTCGTAGCTTGGGAGACTAAGGACTAATTAACTCATATGTCCCATTTTAAGTTTTTACCTTTCAGCCAAGGGAAACATGCATTTCTTAAACAACAATATTTTTAGTAAAATCAGAAGATATTATCCAAGAGAAAAATTGTATTGTTCGGAAACAAATTTTGTAGTAGGAACAAATTTTTAGGAAATATTTCCTCCTTTTCCTTTTTTAAGGAAATATGGTTTTTCGACTTCAAAAAAGGAGAGGGCTCTCATTTCATCGTGTATAATTTTAATTTCAGGCATGCGGAAGGGGTTACATCAAATAGCACTTAATTTTTCAATTTTTCAATTCAAAATGGCACTTTTGAAAAATAGTAGTTTTTCAACAAATTTTTTTTTGAAATCCTTTGCGTGTACTTATTTTTTTCAACTAAAATTTTCTGATTTCTAATGGTGTATACAACTGGTTTATCTTACTTTGGCATAGGACTTTTCTGTTAGGAATGTGTTTCTAATTTTAATGCTATATAGGAAGTATTAAAAAGAATGGCACCTTTATGGCACTTTTATTTTCCCAATATGGCATTTCATAGCTAGTTGGCAGCCCTAATTAAGATACACAAAAAGTTTTTATAAAAGTAATAATAATAATAGATTGGCGCTTACACATATGTTAGTGTTTGGCCGAGCTTCTCCTCCGATTTGGGGCGTGCGCCTTGATGTTGACACACAAAGAGGTGGGCCTTGAAGTTGACACACAAAGGGGAGGGACCTACAGTTTTATGCCGACTCCGAACGGCGATTGTATTTTTATGAGAAGCTGTTTTTCATGGCAGAAATATACTCGGAGGTTTGCCATTGCCTGCCGAGGGACGACCGCGGTTAAGAAAAAACCTTTTTCCATATTTTTTGCGATGTTTCTTTGACCAGGGTTTGAACCCAGGTGCTGATGAGTGAACACGCGCACTGCTTACCACTACACCACAGCGGTCGTAATACAGAGCGTAATACGTTCAGAAAAAAAACCCTGGATCACAAATTAGTGTTTTTTTTTGTTCTACGAATGCCTCTATCCATTCCCCATGTAGAATAATAGCAAATAGGGAAAATGAAAGCTAACAAAACTCTGCATAATCCGTATATACATCACTTTTCGATAGGTTTGATATTTCCTGACAAATAAAATACGCCATGTGCACCTTTTCTGTTAATATTTTATACAAAAAATCCTTCCGCATTTTCATTTTACCACTTATTTATTTCTTACTTATACATCGATTTTCTTCACTGGTAGCCTCATTATTTGTAGAGAAACAGGCATTCATACAAAATACAAAATGTACAAAAAAAAACGTTATTTTTTTATTTTTCCCCTGTTAAAGTTTGAACTTGTTACCATTTTTTCATAAAAAACAAAAACAAAAAATCTGGAGTGATTTATTAATTTCTTAGAAAGTACCAGGCCTATCGAAAATTGGTGTATGTATATACGGTTTATGGAAAATTCTGATTGTTAGATCGGTTCGTAAGATAAACGTGATTAAGTGGAACTATTTTTTGTTTTAAGGTGAATAACGGTAAGTTGAAAACATCTCGAAAACTTATCCATAAAACAAAAAATTAACTCGATTCAGCGGGCGATTCTACACACGAATTGCATAGTGGCATCCATTGAACATTTTTGCTGTAAACCAGTGAAATTATCAAAAATCAACGCGATTTTTGAGGAAATTCAAACTTGCACTTTATTCCACTAAAATTTAATAGGCCATACAACTGCATACTAAAAAAATCTAAAAAATCTGAAAAAAAGTTGAAATTTTAACTGCAATATTGCAGAATTTTTATAATTTTTGCACAAAGTTTGAAATATGGTTTTTGTTAGACAATAAGCTATACTTTTATAAGAAAAAAAATAAATATTAAATAAACGAAAGAAAAATAGGAAAAACTTGTTAAAATATCGTGTCCCTATTTATTTTTCCACCACGTATGTATATTTGTGCATTGGGTATAAAAAGTAAACAACCGAACACCACATTTGCGCCCTATCGTATGCGAATGTTCAACACTCGATATGTCGCTAGCAATGACTCGTTCTTTGTAGCGATGAATCAAATACCCATTTCAAAACATTACAAGCGGTTAGTCGTTGAAAATCGCCGGTGGTAACGAGTGCGCATTGACCAAAAAACTTCCATCCAGTGTAAATTGATTTAAAAATATAATAAAACAAATATGTACATAAACATATACTAAGTATATAAATTAGTGTACGAAATAATTGAATGCTTATTTAAAAACACAAACATTTTTCAATACAAACATACATATGTGCAAACTGTGCATTACCAAATTTTAGTATAACAAAAACAAAAAAATACTAAATTAATTAGCATAAAAAAATTCTAAAGTTACGCGTTAAAATAAATGTCAAGCGGTTCAATGACAGTGAAAGGTTTCAAAATGAACATGACTAAATATTTTTCTGAATAAAATTTTTTTATTTTTTTAAATTTGCTACGTAAATAAAATTAAACAATAAGTGCCGAGGCTAATTACATTTATTTATTGAAAGTTATGTAAATATGTATATATGTGCATACATACATATATATGAATGCACGTGTAAATACTATATACTCTTTATACTTGCGTACATACATCACGACTTACATTGTAGGCGTTCCTTGAAATTAAAAACAGCCTAAGTCCTTAATTAAAATTTATTCAGTTCAAAATACTGACCTTCACATTTGCCAGCTCGAATTCGCTTTCAATATTCTATGGTTTTTTTTTTAATTAATGAAATGCAGCTAAAAAAAATTCTCGACTCAAATGCTTTCATGAAATCGCCTCAGACAAGCTATAAACATATACATATGTATGTACATGTATGTATATACATCTGGGTATATTAGACCGTACCACCTTACAAGTAAACAAAAAAAAAGTTCGCCTTACACCCCTGAGACTAAATTATTTTTGCAATGCGATTTCGAGAAAAAATGTATTTTTCGGGCAAATTAATTTTATTAAAAATAGTTCTACTGGAATAATCATGTAAATAATTTAAATCATAAAAAATTTTGTTGTAAAGTAAGTGCACAACAATTGCCAAGAGAACCCTTTGTGCGTTCCGTTGATTTTTCAAGCGCAGGTTTGATTGTGCAGAACGATCTCGTTCATTGCTCAGTTAAAAAATACCTAAAATAATAAGTGAAAATCCCCTAGTTCAATATCGTAATAGTGGCAGCATTGCGTGTTTTTCAGCAGACACGGTGTATTTCAGAAATTTGAAGTGAGACTACCTTCTAAAGTTATTGCATCATGTGGAATAATAAAAAAAAAACCTTCTTAGCAAAAGTTTAATGATTTCTGACGAGCTTAGGATGGCACGCTAGGGTGTTAAGAACTGAGATCTCAAGCTAAATTCTAGAGCGGAGTACTTGACGTCAAGGAACTATTGAATGAGAAAATTGTCTCCTTGAGACAAAAACATCATTATATGTATAATACACACTTTAGGATTCTACTGTAAATGGCGAATATATAACAAAAAATTACAAAATGAGAACTTTTCTGGTACGCTCTAATGTACATACAAACGTATTCATACATATTTATTGAAATACGAGTACATACATATATGCACACACATCATATATACTTGCAAGCTAAACTGTCCCGTCCCGGCATCGTTGAGTGTTCATTAAAAAGAAAATATATTGCAAATCAGTTCGATGTATTACGCGCGTGCACGCGAGAAAAGTAACAAGTGCTTACAAAAAATAAAAACCATATTATTAGTACAAGTTTGATAAATCGTTAATTGTTTTAGAAAACAAATATGTTTTTAATTTCGCTCTCTAGATATAAATTTATGGAAATGTGCGGTTGTTAAGTTTTATATTTTGTGTTAGAATTGTTGGTAAAAAAAACAAACCATTTTTTCAGAGTACATATTTTGAATTGTAGAGAAATTTTAAAGAATTCATAAAGATTTCATACGATTCTTTGCCGAATTTTCTAAATCAAAATAAACTGTGAACACTTCGATTCTTTTGCGAAATTTCGGAAGAAAATCGGTAAAGCAACGAAAATAATGCTGCTATGTGAAGAATTTCTCACAGAATTTTTTTCGGAATTTTCTTTATTTTTCTTACAGAAATTTTTTTACGAGTTCGTGACAACCACCTCATATAATTTTCTTTGCAGATTCGTAAAAAAACGTTACAGAAATAAGATTTCGTTTAGGTTTCGGGAGCTTTGGTTTGCAGGGTAGCTACTATACAAAGTTCTAAATTAGTTGCTCTCAATTATTAAGTTACTCATTTGTGTTTTATCTGTACCGAAAATGCGTGTGTTTCCCATTGTGACAAATTGACTGTGGATGATAGCGTTATCGTTGAACATACCAAATATATACATGCATACATATTTACAGTGAACTACATATGTATGCATGTACATACAGTGTTCCAAACAAGTGTTCACATTTTGATTTTTTTACATTACATTTACATTTTTTTTTTTTCAATTAGGATGTTCCCAAGGGTGTCGTAATGTAGCGTTGTTGTATGCCGTAAATTTTTAACGGTTAAATAAAGGTGTAGATATTTTAAAAGCACGATCAACTATTTGTTATGGAATTTTACGAGCCCTCTTTCCAGCCGTCTGACAAGTCGCGTGAAATTTGTAAAAACTGGCGTTGATTTTTCGAATTTGTTTCTCGAACGGTCTTGCGTATTTTATTCCAAAAGCCGTCAGAAAAAAAAAAAATTAACGCGATTTTTTAGCCGCTGGAAATTTGCACTTTACACTTTACACTTGCAGATCTAAAAATTATATTTTTATGAAAATTTGTTGAATTTTTCTAAATTTTGTATAAAGTTGATTTCTATGGTTTTGGATAAAGCATGAACAAAATTTCTATAAGAAATAAAACAATTTTAACGCGAAAATATTGTGAATAATTAAAAAAAAAACATGTGAACACTTTTTTGGATCACTGTATTTGCTTACATATATATATAGACAGTAAATTGAGTGATTGTGTTAGATAAGGCTTGTTTTCCAGAAAATGGGTCAAAGTTCGGCACATGCACGACAGTTATTTGATTACTTTATAACGAAGCTTTCGAGGATGTGAGATGGACAACACAAACCAAATTTGGCAAGAGATGAAAGAAGAAAATTGTTCAAAAATTCATCGAGAATACTAAAAGCCCACAAAGCTATGTCATTGAACTAATTTATCAAGAGTTTGTTTGTGCTTACCGGTATCGCTTTATGCAAAGTTAAACACAAAAATGGCTCAACCGCGAAACCATGCAGGTATCGGCAAAAGGTCTTGATACATTAAAACAATCGGCGGTTAAGTATCGAGGCGCAAGGTCTTAAATCGATATGAAAATGCCACCAGAATAGAGGTTCCAGCAGCTAAGCATACCTCAAGAATTTGTACAGAGAGAAAATAAGCTAAAAAACATGTACACCGTGCGAAAAAAGCAAAAAAAAATTTCAAAACACACGAAACAATCAATATACTCGCCAAATATAGTCCAACTGCGTTTTTAGTTTTTTCTCTCGTTTTAAAAAAGTCCTGCAGCCGGATTCCAACGTTCGCTATCGCTAATTTTGATCGCCAAAAATCTCCAAAAGAATATCAGATGCGCCTAACGATATGCAACAGCTATTTACGTATATGCTCCCCATACTGCCATATTTGGATAATTCCATATTGTATCTGTTACTTTTCCATGCTGTTGACTTTCAGGACCCACTGCTTTTCGTTTAGAGAATTTCGGCGATGAAAACTTAGCTTAGCGATTGTCAGAACTCCACTGCTGACGTCAGAGAGAAAAACTAAAAAGGCATTTTTACCATTTTTGGCCCTTTGTTTCGCGAATATATTATTTTTTGTGTGTGTAAAATTGTAATAATAGTAATAGTAGTAGTAATAAATACTTTAATTTCTTCAACGCCTAACAGCAGCGCTGTAGTTATTCAAAATAATGGAATCGCCACAAAATATATAATTACTAATTTGGCTTTTTTTCTGTAAGAGGGTGCTTTAGTGCTATACATATGTACATATTTACGTATGAATAAATTGTGCGAGGTTAAGATTTTTGAGACTAAATATTGGTCCGCCGCTGTGTTGAATTTTGCTAGGTTTATTCATTTTATTTTTCTATCTATTTGTTTTGTTTGGTTTCTTTAATTTTAATCGTAGTTACGAGCCGGGTGAGATGGAATGTTTCATATCAGTTTGAAACTCTACCTCTAAACCTTCCACTAAACTACTGCTTATCACATGTGCATACATACATACATACCTAAGTATACACCCCGTGTCATAATTATAAGCACACCACAGATTGATAAGTTTTAACTATGTATTTTTTGTTATTTAATTTTAATTATATTTTGTTTTTATAAAAATAGAGTTTATTGTTTAACAAAATTTATTCCTTATCCAAAATTTCAAATTTCAAGCTTTTTTACTTAACGACCTTCACACATCTGTTTAATGGATGACATCTACTTCGTATGAAATTTAACGTGCTAGGAAATATTTCTCGAGTGGGTTGGCTAAAAAATCGTAGCCAGGATATTTTTAATTAACTGTTCAAAAATTAATTTTTCTTTTTAATTTTGCACTCTTTTGTTTAATCGACAAATTACATTTATACCAATTGAAACAATAAAGCCTATAGAATTTGTTAAACAGATGAATGAGAATTACTACTATTACCTACCTTCCCATACCTGCCAACCCGATAGGTGGGCCAGGAGAATATAGAGAACCCAACGTTTTCACATTCCATAGGCTTAATACTTTCGATTGTTATATAATTTGTTCATTAAACAAATGAGAACAAAATTAAAAAAAAAAATTAGTAATTTTTGCATATTTAATTAAAAATATCCTGGCCAGAATTTTTTCTGCCAACCCACTCGCGAAACATTTCTTTACACGTTAAATTTCATACAAAATAGATTTAATCGTACCCTTGTCGGATCTTAGACTATAAAGTAGCTTTTGAATTTTGGGAATGTTTGTTTGTAACGGTGTTGTGCATTTTCTTTCATATAAAGAAAATGTCAAACATACTTTAAGCGGAAGAAAATGCACAACATCGTCTGAAAAGATTAATAAAAATCAGCGTTAATTTCTAGCTGCTTCGAACTTGAAAACAAAACTGCATACTCGAATTGAAAAGTTCGAAATTTTTACGAAAATTTGTTGATTTTTATATATTGCACAAAGTTCGAATCTATTTTTATACGGTGATTGCCAAATAATAAATTATACAATAACTAACTAATTCAAATATTTAACATAAAAATATATAAATTTTTAAAACTTGCCAATATGTGCTGTGCTTATAATTATGACGCGGGGTATGCAAGTATCTAGGAAAAAGTATCTGTATTTCTTCTTGGAGTCATATTCAACATATTTGTTGTAAATATGTGTACGTGACAAGTTGTATTCTAAAACGCTTATCACCGCTCCTTCAGTGTCGGACAATCTGTCGTTGCAGGTTTTATTATGTTTAAAGTAGTGTTAACCGAAAATATGTTTGATAAGGCTCTTTTAATTTCGTTGTTTTCTTTCTCTCTGCGTTATTTTAGATAATTACATACATAACTAAGCAGTGTCAAGAAAGTGGACTTTTCAATTGCCTGCTTTAGTTTTGAGCTAGTCGTCGGAGGAACGCGTTCGATAGATTGAATTAGGGGATCCCTAAATCAAGTGCGGAAACTAGTCATACATACATACATATATGCATACATATACAATTGCATATCATTTGAGACAAGCTGGACATCTACAAACACAATGAAGATTGAGTGGGCACCGGTGCATGTACCGCCTAGACGTCGAAAACAAACCCTTGCTGCGGGCCTATATGTAGTCATATTTATGGCTTTGCCATTTATATCACTTATTGTTACTTCTTTACTGCTGGTAAGTTTCTAAAGAGAAAGGATCCATTTTTATTAAATTACAAACTGGAAATGTCAATATGGAATCAGCGATAGAGAAACTGAATCAATCAAGTTCCCTCCTTTACTTAGCTTCCAAAAATATGTAGGTATATTGTAGTTTTTATGTAACATATTTATTATAGCTTTTGCAGACTCAGAAAAATGTAATTTTTTTTTTGCAACTCGCTGAGGTGAATATTTCAGTGCTGAACTCGTCAATAGCGACTAGTCGTAAGACACGGGTCAATGCTGAGCGTAATGTTTTCAGGAGCTATAAAAAGGCGTTCACAATGAGTCTTCTTCAGACACTGGTTTTCCAGAGCAGCTGACTGGAGCTGGTTCTGACTTAGGCTGAAGCTGTACAAGTATACTTTGCCAAAAAATGGCTGGATCTACTGCATTGATTAGATCTGTTTGCGGGTTTCAAACCTCACTCAGCGGGTTGATAAGTACAGTTGGTTTTATACAATCCACATAATTAATCGGGGTCGTCATCCCAGAAGTGCTGGGCTCCGCAGACGGCCAGCTAGTCTAAATTTCATTTAATTTTTAGTTTCTTTATGTTTGCAAGGATTTAGTCCGTAGAATTTGCAATAATTCTTTTCCTTAAACTTTTTCGTACAATATACTTTTAGGAGGCAAGAAACTTCATTATTTCTTTTTCAAATTATTTCAAAATTTTATTTTTAATGCAGAAACTCATTTAAATGCTCTAGGAACATTTCTGCATCAAAAGGAAAATTAAAAAAAAAAAAAAAATCGCTTACGTCTTTTCGGCGGCTAGGGCTCGATATCAGTTCATCCATACGATAACTTACATGAAAATCTGAATTTTTATATTAAAACTTACTTTTTCTTTTTAATAATTTTGCTACATATTTATATTTATGTACATATATTCCGAATTACTATTATCTATTTGCCTTCTTAACCACTTACATAGTATTATGGCAATTTACTTTGGAGGCTGCTGGTACTGGCATACCTAACCTATATTTATTATGATCACACGCGAAACTATAGCGACATTCATGGCAACGGGTACGTTCTACATTACTTATGTATACATATTCGGAGAATTTACAATCATTATTTTCCGCCAACTTTTTCTTACAGCTGGAAAATTTTCCGAAATAATTGCATTTGGCGTCACTTCCGTGACTACTTTCCCATTGAGCTTGTGAAAACAGTTGATTTGAGTCCTGATCGTAATTATATTTTAGCAAGTTTTCCACATGGCATAATCGGGTGAGTAGCAAGCAAGCCAGCCATACAATTCCTATTTCATCTAATCTTATTTGTATTTTCTCTTTGCATACCCGCCAGAACTGGCATCTCGTGCAATATGAGCAGCGATATTCGAAAATGGTTGGAATTATTTCCCGGCATTCGACCCAAAATTGCCACATTAGATATGCATTTCTATACACCCATTTTACGTGAATTGCTTCGCTTTTGGGGACTGGTGTCGGTATCCAAGGAATCTTTAATGTATTACTTAACGAAATCGAATCATCCAAAACATGCCGAAAATCTCGATGGTTTTACATCGAACGCTGTTGCCATATTGGTTGGCGGTGCCCAAGAGGCATTGGACTCACATCCCGGTCGTTACATAATTACGTTGAAACGGCGCAAAGGTTTTGTGAAATTGGCCATACGCACTGGGTAAGTTACGAGTACATACATACATATGTAGCTTTTTGCGTTATAAATCAAATAATTATTTGTGTTTTTGTTGTGTTGTACTTGAGTGCTTGAATATTTTACAATTGCTGGCGATAAGAGTGATTATAAAATGCTAAAAAATGCGGTTGATTTGGTTGCCTATAAAAAATGGTGGATACCCGCTAAATACTTAAAAATGAGATAATTGTGTTTTGTTTATTTTTGCGTTTTTTTAGCATTTAAACATACACACAAACGTTGAGTGGTATTCAGTCAATTCAGTTCAACTCTGCGTAAATGAACACTCTTATACATAAATGGTTAGATTTAAGCTGAAAAAGAATACTAAAATGCATTTTGTCGACGTCTGCTGAAATATCCTATACCACATTTCCAATGTTGGAAAATTCGCTCAATCATTTTGCAGCATCAAGGGTGCCTCACAAAAAAATAATAGCGTCTTTTCCACCAGAAAAATAAAATTTATTACATTTTAAGATTTCTGCCAAATTATTTCCGAAAAATATTAAGATTTACGTGAGCTGGGCCGATTTGAAAAGAACTCCTAAAATCTCTTAATTTTGATTTCATTAATTAAATTTTTAAACATTTTTACACAGACCTTCTAAGCTTACACTCTTCTTTCTTCTGAAGTGATTTTTTGAAAAAAAAAAACATTTTTTTCAAACTAATTTTAAAACTAAATTTTCGGAGGTACTTTCAGTAAATCACGTAAATCTTAATATTTTTCAGAAATATTTTGACGGAAGTCTTAAAATATAATAAATTTTATATCTCCGGTGGAAAAACAGTACCAATTTTTTTATATGGAGAGTGATGCCCCCTAATATATGTACATACTAGAGGGCTGCATGAATCCATCCAAAACAGCTTATGAATTATTCATATACAAAACGAATTAATGATTTTGGCTTAACATTTTTTTGAATTGGAGTGAATACCTGTTGTGATATATGTGTCGATATTGCAATATTCAAACAAAGTGAAAATAAATTGAATTGAAATAAATGACAATTTTTTTTATGAATATCCAAAAATATTGTTTCTGTGCACATATGTACAAACATACATATGTATGTATGTATGTATTGCTGCGCTCCTATTACAATACGAACAAATTTGTTTGTAGAAAAAACTTTAACCGAAATGAGTTTGAATGATTGGATGTTTTCCATTCATTCATTCACATTCTTCCATTTGAAGGTAGAAAATTTAAAATAAAATGTGTATTCATAACTTACAAAATTCGAAACGCTGAGTGTTTTGTATGTGAAGTAAAATATTCAAATCTAATGTACTCTGTTTGGCTAGAAGTTTGAATGAATTCATGCAGACCTCTAGTACATACATAGTTGCTAGATATAATTCGTATCTGGGCTTCTATCAAAATTAGGAGGGTTGAAATCTAACTGAATTTGGATAGTTTTGACCACACCAAGGAACAAACTATAAGACAAATGGCTTGGCGAATAAAAAGGGCCTACGTTTATTGCAGAGGGCCTAGAGAGAAACTATTATTCGAAAGAGTTACAAAATGGTCGGGATGTATGGAGTTGAAAGAAGATAACGTTGATGAATAAGGCTTGTTTTTTGCGGAAGAAATATTTGTATTCAAAAAGCCACTGACTGTTAAAACTGCCTTTGTACATTGGACAGGTTTTGCTGAATGAATTTCGCTATTAACTACAGTACCTATATACATTTGCGTTTTGTATTTTGTTCATAAAGCTAGAGTTGCCGAAAATACTATGTGGTACATTGGGATTTCTATGGATATTTTGAACCCTTTGTTATTTTTCGATAATTTGGGATCATTTTATGATTTTAGAGTTTCGGATTTTTTGGGCACTGTTCAGGACTTTTTGAAGAGTTTTTCGGTTATTTCGATATTTGGGAGCTGTAGTGATTTTTTGGGCCTTTTGGAACTGTTTTTGATTTTTTTTCGGGGTTTATTGAGGGGTTGCTTTTCATTAGTTTTTGGTTTTGGTAAGAAAATTTTGCATCGCATCCTCAGTTTGAGGTCTTGGAGAGACTTTTGATAAATTTTCTGGATTTATTCGTAGCTTTTTGTTTGAAGGTTTTTGACATTTTCTGATTTTGTTTAGATAGCCCAGCATTTTTTCATGATTCAGCAGGTTTTTTTCGAAGTTTTTAGTATGTTTTGCAAATCTCGTTATTTTTCGGATTTTTTTTGGAATAAATCAACATCTTTTCATAACTTTTTGCGACTTTTAGAGACTTTCCATATATTTTTTGGACTTACCAGGAGCTAATTTGTTACTTTACTTAACTTTTCATGATAATTCGCTACATTTTCAGGCCTTTCGGGACTTTACGTGAGTTGTTTTTGGTATTTTTCGCAATCTATGGGGACTTTTTTATCTTTATTCATTTGTGACTTTCGACTATTCCCAGTTTTTTCGGTTGCACATTTAGCAACCCGTTACCCTCCTCGAATTTTTTCGAAACTATTCGGGATTTTTGTTTTTTCTTTTAACACTATCTACATATATATTTTTGAAATTCCTACCATTAATCTTCATATTTACATTACATTTTAAATTCGTTTTTGACTTTCCACGATTGTCTGGATTTACTAGTGGCTTTCCGTGATTTTTTTGTATTATTTTTTGACGTTTCAAGATTTTTTCTAGACTCATTAAATTTTTCTTGACTCTTTAGGTTTGTCGAGACTTATTATTTATTGATTTATAGACAATTTTGCTTAATTTTTAGCACAATTTAAAAAAAAATTTGGCTTTAGCCACAAACAGCAATATGAAAAAAATCATTAGTTTAATATCCGTGCTTATCTAAATTGAATAATAAATAAAGATTTGATTTAAAATTTTAGTAAAACTTTGACCTATGCCTTACATAATTAGTGGAATCATAAATTTAGCTATATCTCAAAAACTGTTCTACATTTTCATATTTTGACTTCACAGGGCGCATTTTTTGCCGACTAGCGTAATTTTTCTTACAAAAAAAAAAAACAAAAAACAAACACATTTTGTGGTATTTATTCAATAATTTTTACTTTTTCTTACAGCTCACCCATTGTGCCAACATTTTCATTTGGTGAAGTGGAAATATTCGATCAGGTGAATAATCCACCAAATTCATGGCTGCGACGTTTCCAAACATTGACCAAGCGCTTAACCGGCATTTCGCCTTTGATTGTATTGGGTCGAGGTTTCTTTCAATACACTTTCGGATTTCTGCCACGACGCAAGCATATCGTACAAGTTGGTGAGTGAAAATAAAAAAAAAATTCGAAATTTAATAATTTTAACTAATACCTACTAGAATACTAAATTTAATCAAATTTCCTTAACTTTGCAGTTGGCACACCCATCGAAGTGGAGAAGAATGATGAGCCTGACCCAGAGTATGTGGATAAAATTCATCAACAAGTTATTGACCAGCTGAAAACGATGTTTGACAAATACAAGACAAAATATATAGAAAATGGCAAAAATATTAATTTAGTTATAAATTAGGAGTGTAATTATTTAGTGAGATTTCATTTAATAGTTAAGTTAGCTGTATACAGTTTTGTGTGTGAAAATTGTAATTTTTAAGTGTTATATACTATTCTGATATGTACGTATGTATGTTTGTAAATACTATGTACTTATGTACATACATGCGATATAAACATTTTCCACTAAGTACATTGTTTCTGTTTTTGCTTAAGAAGTTCTCATCGACTAGCTGAATGGAATGGAATTTAATTGTGGTAGACCGGTAAGGCCAAGTCGATTTCGCAAACACTCAGGAAAATTCAGGTGGATGTGGTAAATCATTACTGCTCTGCAAACTTATCAGACTCTGTCGAGGGAAAGATATCCTGCAAAAATAGTGTACTGCCATGTGTAATATCCATGGATTGTTTTCCGTTGTCGTTCTTACCAGGGCTCGTAGCACATTTCTTCCCAGCCGGAAGCGAATTGCGTCTGCTTTTCATTTAACGAAGTTTTGATAAACAAATTTCACATAGCCGCTCTCATTGAAAACTTTCCACACATTTCGATTCAAAAGTCAATTTATGTTGTTTTTACCATTTTTATTCTTAATTTTTATTTTGGTTTCGTTTGGTTTAGGTTTTTAATTTAATTTAAATTTTATTTTATACTTATTCATATTTTCATTTAATTTATTTTTTAACATTTCCGATCCTTAACTTAATTCATACTTTTTAACATCTAAATTTAGACTCTTTTTTATTTAATGTAAAAATGAACAACAATATTTTTTTTATTGAAAGTATGCTATAAATACGCTGGATAAATAAATAGTAATTTACAAAGAGAGGGCTTCAATGAGTTTTAAATAGTACATACATAGGTAGTATTTAGTAGTAAAGTTTTCACAGGAGTGGATTTTAATTATACAAATGCATTTTGTGCAGTGAAAGGTTTTGTGCATAAATATTTTTCATTCTTAAATATTTTTGTTTCACACGCCATATATTAGGCATATTGACTTTTCTTTAAAGAAATATACCTATGAGGAGAGAACGAGAAGTCAACAAAAATAACGTTTTTGTAAAAAAAACATGCATACGTATGTATATATATAAAGTTACATTTTAACCGAATTAGGACTGCGATCCAAAAATAGTTTTAAACTTTTTTTATTCCTTTTTTTTTGATTCAGTTGGTTTGAAATTTTCCGTATATGTACGTATGTATATATAAAGTTTTCATATGTGGAACTAAAATCGGCTTACTATACAAGTATATGGAAAATTCCAAGTCCACTGAATAAAAAAAAAATTAAAAAATTAGAAGCAAATTTATGATCGCAGGCATAATACGGTTGACATTGATTTTTTCATACAGATTTTTTTTTTCTTTTTCAGGAACTGCGGCAACTTTTTGTCCCAAAGTTTGACAAAAGCGTAATTTTTGTATATTCGAGTAATAAACGAGCTCTTAAGAATCTTCACATTGATTATAAAGATCTACGGTTTCATGGTTTAAATCGCTGTGCCAAAAAATTTCGTTAGCCGTCTCTAATAGATTTGCCTAAAAAATACAACGCATCTAAAGACTTTCATAGACCTGTAGAGGCATAAGCTCTTAACTGCAGTTAGCATTCCTCCGGTTCCGCTGGATATAAGTGAAAGCTTGTACAGATATATCGGTGGTCCAAAGTTTTTTTTTTTGGCAGCCACCCCGCAGAACTGAAAAATAAGCGAAAAAAGGAGTCCCGTATTTTCTATTTTGAAATCGGTTAACATTTAACCATGCCGCCGGGCTTTGAAGTTTTCCAGATATCTATATCTGTATGTCTTTCATATGGGGTAAATACATTTTTCATTCGATAGGAAAGTTTTTATATTTTCAAGCATATGGAATATTCAAAACACCGGCGGCATTAACACCTTATCTTCCATTTTCTATAATTATGGGGTATGGAAGAAAGAAATTTCCAAAAAGTTAATTTTCATGTGTACTTTGGGCCACCCTAATGTATATAATATTGTATTATTATATTGTTCCCTTAGAATATAATTGCCGATATTTATTTCAAAAAGAAAAAGTATATTGAAAAATTATAACTCCAATTTCTTCAATGGCTTGCAGATTTAGCCTTCAAAGCACTTATTTTTTGCATAAATGCATAAATTTTATATACACTACTTTATTTACTTAATTACTATTGACTTCTAATTGCAGTTTTATGTTACTTTAGTTTTTTACCAACCTTAATTTACCGTAAGTGACTTTATCATTCTCATTTAAATCTTTTTAAGCTTATACATATGTATGTACATATGTATGTCTTGACTTATTTATTATTACTTAAAATTTCAACAAATTCGTTATTAATACTCGCCTCCTCGTTTTCGTAATAATTGTTGTATCTAAGAATTTGCGTTTTTTTTTTTATTTTTATGTTCGCATGTATTTTGCTAAGCTCAATTTATCGTTAGTTCACACCGTCGCACAGTGGTCTGAATACAGCATCTAGCGGGACAAAATTGTTTGAACTGGTTCGCGTTGATGGATTTGTACACCACTTTGTATCCACTAGTTTATGGGACCACTGATTACAAATCTTTAGTCAAGTTTCAAAAATCCAATATGGCGGATCCAATATGGCCGACAAGCTTTTCAAAATTGATTGAATTCGCTCGAAACTTGTTACTGGGGGGTTTTTGGGGTCGCTCATTATGAATCTAAGCAAATTCAAAATGGAGTTTCAATATGGCGGGCGAAAAAAAATGAATTCGCTCGAAACTTCTACTCGCAGCTTCTTGGGGTTGTTGCCGCTATATTTGGGAAACCATTCTGAAAATTTAAAACAATTGTATGGGTGTCGTGAAAGCGCCCAAAAAGAGTATATTTTACCTTAAAGCCAACACTTCACAGAATTAGTTTTTATAAATTTCAAGTCAAAACTCAGCGAAACTATTTAGTATTTTTCAATTTGAAAATGCTATTAAAATAATTTAAAGTTCAACTTTTCACGTTGAACTTACAGGGCTATAAAAAAAAATTATTTACTAAATCTAAGAATTTATGAAATCACTTCTTTTCGCGAGAAAAAAAAAATAAATTGCAATAGAAGCACCGTTACACTTAAAATAGCTAATCGAAATCGCACAAAAAAAAAAGTTTTCCTGCTACAGCTAACTGACTTGCATCGACTAGCAACTTATAAGCTTAATGTATTTATATTTTTTTTAATGAAAGGTTGATTTTGACACATGACTTTGATTTTTACATTTTGTCCCGCTAGTTATCCGACCTGTATGCGTCGGAAATAAACTTTAACAAATATTATTACTAGTGACATATACTTATTTACATATGTATGTATGTACTATGTGTCTATACAAAAAAGCCAGCGAAGTTCTAACTGTAAAATGGAATCGAGTTAATATATTTTTTTTTTAAGTTTTCTAAGTTTTTTAAGGTTTAAGCAGATATTCTTGCTGCACTAGTAGTAAAAGTTAGAAGCTAATGAGGACTTTTTATATCAGCTGCTTTTTCGAAACAAACGGTGGTATATCAATAAGCTGAGTTTTCAAATGTTGTACCGGTAGATGAGCGCAAATGATTTTTCAAATAAAAATTTCAATATTATTTACCAAAACAAATTTTATAACAAATGAACAGCTTTCGCTAACTTCCTGAAATTTATCAAAATTAATTTGAGGTTTTGTAACCTGCAGCTGGATGCTATAAAATTTGTATATTTATGGCTTTTATCATAAAAAATAAAATAGGTGTAAAGAGACATTTTCATAAAAATTTTCAATTTATAAAGCAGTCAAGGTCTTCTTTATTTTTTATGAATTCGGGTGTTAGTATATTTTTATAGTAGGAGTCTTCCCGTAAACTCGTAAAAGCCTCGTAAACCTCGTAAAGTTCGTAGTTGCCGAGGGGTCGAAATTTTTACACTAAAATATATGGTAAAATAATGAAAATAAATGAAAAAAATAATAAGCAAATCAAATGAATGAATTTCATCCACTACCTGTATTGACTTAGGTTATTTGATAATTTTCGGCATTTTTAATTGTATTTTAGCCATGAGTGATAGAGACCAGACGGCGGGATGTTATGGAAAATACTACCAAACAAAAATTGCTTCACTAATTCCTGGTTAATCGGTCAAACAGTCACTTAACGCACTTATTTACACCTTTCACACAGGGGGCGTTCCCTTCAAAAGCCTCGTAAACTTGCGAATTTTACGCCGTTTAAGACTTTACGAGCTTAAGGGAATCCCCTAAGTATAAATACCTACGTTGGGTGTACCCGAAAATATGTAACGTTTCTATAGAAACACTACGTCTCTCCCACATGCAACTGCAGTGGAATTTTGAAAATATTTTTTCAACATATATCGTGAATAAGATACTAAAATAGTATGCACTGCATAAAATAAATGTTCGGAAAAGTGGAACATTTTTGGAATTTCTCAAAAGTGGTAATATATTTTAGAATTCTAAGAATTTTCTAGCTTATACACAAGTACCATGAACACAGGAGTTTTTCGATAATTTGTGATGTTTCTCATCTTTACATTTTAGGATGGATTTCAGAATAAATAAAATTTTCAAAATTTTGGAAAATATAAGAAAAGGTGATATCGAGGATATACTTTCCGAAGAAGTAAAAAATTTAGAAATAAAAAACGTGCTGTATTGTAAACATTTTGCATATGTTTTAGCACAAAAAAAAAAAAATAACTGATCGGAGTTGCCGCCATTAAAAAAAAATGATTGAGTAAAATACTTAAGTTAATTATTAGAGCAAATATATACCTATATTAAACGAAACTAACTGAATTCAAAAATATTTTCAAATTGAGTTGCCACCAATATTAATAATACAGCACCAAAAAAATATATATTTTTTGTCTAGCCAACCAGATTGGTCAAATCACATGGATTTTGTGTCGCTGAATCTATATCCGAAGTCAAGAATCAATTCTAACTTCACAAAAAAATTCAGCTTCTTAGTAAGTTATGTTCCAAGCGCACCTAATTTTTTTTTGTCAACCATAGGACGGTATAAAAGCTCCACAACGCCAAAAATTTTTTATAAGTGACTTTCGTTTTCATTTGATTTGTTTAACTATAAAGTCGTGCGAATGTCACATCCGACATCATGGAAACACGCATTTGTATTATGTACTTTATAAGATTTATCATATTCTAGATATGGAGATAATATGGCGTATTCGAAATAGCGGCTATTTCTAAAGTTGAGCGGATTTGTTGAAATTTTGGTACTCGGGGTTTTAAAGCTTGCTGATCGAAGTTAGTTTCTCAAATGGCATTAAAATTCCTGTGAATTTCCTTAAGTTTAGTTAGTTAGCAAGTTAGGAGTAGGGTTAGGGTTGCCAGCTGTCAATATATTTAAAAATATTTAATAAAACAGAAATGGATTTCTATTTTTCCAATCAAATTTATCCGTTATTTTATAATTTTTTATTTCGCTAAAAAATCGCGTTGATTTTTAATAATTTTTTTTTTTGGTTACGGCTTTTGCAGTTTTTTTTTTTTATATAACAAGTCCAATTTATAAAAACTCGCCTTAGTTTTTTAAATTTTGTTGCGAACGATCATACGCATTTTATTTCATAAGAAATTCGTGCTTGTATGGAAAAAAAGGCACAAAATCCGTTCGGAAAAAAAGTAATAAAAAAAAAATAAAATATTTAAAAATTTAACTTAAGAAAAATTGTGTATACATATTTAAAAAAAACAACACGTGGACGCTGTTTATTTAGATAGAATATAGAATACATAATATGCAACAAATATCAAAGGAAGGAAGCGAAAATTTATTTAAATCGATTTGCTGCCAACATAAAAATTTAGTTATTGATTTATATAAAAAATTTAAATATTACAATGTGGTTATCGAACGAAAGTAGTTTCATTGCTAAATACTCTTTTACATAGATTTTTTTTTTTAATTTCAGTTATTATTTATGTACGTATGTCATTGCGCTCAAGGTCATTAATTGTACAAAGATTGGCCCATTTTTAAGCTAAAGTTAGTTTTGCATATTTTTTTTATAAAGATATTTATTTATAGCATGTACATAATGTACTATATATCTATAGCTAGCAAGGAACAAGTTGTGTTTCGGCTTATTTAATCTACCTTGCAGCAGTTTGCTTTAGATAATAGAAAGTTCAAAAGCCTACAATAATTTGGAAATTTTTCATTGAGTTATTTATTTTTTATTAAATATTTAACTACATTTAGGCAATACTTTGAATGCATTTGGTGTTTGCAGGTACTTTCAGAGAATTTTAATTGGACCTAATTTTTCATTTATATACATAATTTCTTTTTTATTTTATTTTTTCTTTTAACATGCACATTATCATTAAAATTAAGTGAATACATATATAGTCTGTTTTTACGAATGGCAGGTATAGGAACGCATAAAAATAAGTATGTAAATAGTATTTTACAATATCATTTTCATGTTTGAAAATTTTTTGTTCGCAATTGCATTTGTTAGCAGTTTTTAGTTTTGCTGAAGACGCTTCCAATTTCAGCCCATGATATACATACATACTTTATGTTGTAAGTATTATATTGATATACAAGACTTTCTCGTGATATTATTTGGAATTTTTGAGGCTTTTCGAAAATTTTTGGGGTTCGGTTCAACGGGGCATTTATGTAAATCGCAACTTTCCTTTGTGTGAGTGCATAAGAAATATATCGCACACCTTCTTTTTTTTTTTGATTATAACAAAAATTTGCTCCAGCTTTTGCTGAAAGGTAAATAAAAGCTCTGCGCACATTTTTAGCGCATAATTTGGAAAGTGCAAAATTTTAAGTTTTGACTCTTTTGAAGACGGTGTGCGGTATGCCCATATGTATGTAAGCATGTACAAATTCAAAATTAATTTTATTAATATTTTTATACATACTAAGAAAAAGTTATCGGGAATTCTTTTATTTATATGATTTGAAAATCTCTAAAGTTTGTTGCATAACTTTGCATTTGAGAATTGCGTTGGAGTGATCGATAGTTGAGTATTTTTAAATAAGTATGTACAGTAGTACCACTTTATAAGCAAACAGTCTGGTGGGTAAGTACTAGAACGGAGTACTTGAGGCCAATGAACTTTGCGATAAAAAACATCGACGTATCATTCTTTAAGATCCGACTGTAATTGCCGATAATATGACGAAAAAACTAAACAGTCGGCAAAAAACTTGCTTAAAAAAAAATGATGATTTGCTATGAGTGCTTTCAAATTAAAACCAAAAAGTTCGTGGTATAAAATCAAACCATCAGACTGAGCTTGAAATTTAATTATTTTTTTTATTCTTAATTATGAAAAAGCTTTCGTGAAGTGTAAAGTGAAGCAAACGAAATAGAAAATGTTTGGGTTTAAAATTTAAACCGAACTGTGTGTGCTCTCTTTTTTTTTAAACTTGGAAGGTTTGTATTTGAAACTAAATTTAGTTTGGTCATATATGTAGTCCAAAAAGTTTCAAATTAAAACCGAAATTTTTAACCGAGTACCAAGCACCATTTCCAAACTATGTATTTGAAAAGAATCAGTTTTCAGGGGTTTTCGACGACGTTAATTACAAATCCATAGCCAGATTAAAGAAATTCAAGATGGTGAATACAAAATGGTGAACAAAAATGCATGTAGTCCTTTTTGGAAACATTGGTCAGCCATTTTTTCGGCCATTTTTTTTTCTACTAAATTCATATCGCAGGGTCCGTGAAGTTTCATTATACCAATTTTCAGCTTGATTCGGCTAACCGTTTGCGAGATATTGAATTTTTTCCGCTTTTCGTTGATATGGAACCACTGGTGCGGCGTAATGTATATGTATGTGTACTAAATGCTTGAAACTGCATGTGTAGAAGCCTAAGAATTTAATTTAGACTAAAAAAATGCATGTACGAGCATGCAATTACTTGCCTGTGTGATAAAACCCATTTCGGGCTGAATGTAACCAAAAACTGATAGTAAATCCAGCAAAGACCACTATAGTACCGTTATTAAGGAAATATATGTATATATGTAGGTTTGATACCCTTATTAAGATAAGACTAATATTATGAATCAAAAAGAGTTAAAATTTCTAGGAGTAATACTAGAAAAAAAAAAATTACTTTGGTAAAACGACGTGGAAGAAAGCTGTAAGAACGTTCATGACGTGTAGGTCCATAGCAGGAAAGGGCTGAAAGGTGATATTCGAGCCATGGACAATTGGGACAAAAAGCGCTTACCAAGGTACAAAGGCTGGCATGCTTATACATAACTGGAACTTTGGGAAGTTGTCCGAACCGCATCCTTGGAATTTTTTCATATACAGTTTCAGGTGAAAAGTGCTCTACTAAGGATGACTGGTACCAACATCGGGACAGAAGAATTTCTTAGTGGTAGAAATATTGATATTTTGACGAGACAGAGCCCTAAAATTTGCAATACCTAGATATGCCATGCATCCCAAGTTTAGCTTTACAAAGAGATTTAAAACTACCGGAACCAGAAACTTGCAATCTTGAGTAAGAGGCAAGCGGTTATTAAGGCACTCAGATCTCATAACATCTAAACTGGTGATGGCGTGCCTTGATAAACTTGATACTATTGGAGTTTGGGTTATTTGGATTCTGGGGCATACGAGATAGCCAATAAATTTGCAAGGAAATAAGCATCAACCCCCTTCCATCGGCCCAGAGCTCTTATGTGGCATAGGAAAGGAGACTCTCCCTGCCTTGTTCCGGGTGGAGAAAGAGAATTAAGAATTTTGACCGGAATTCTGAGAGGAAATTGCAGGCTGAACTTTCACCTGACCCACCTTAGTGTTCTCACGCAGGAACAATGCAGATTTTGCAGACCTTATATCGACACATCTTGGAAAGGTATACTGCACTGATGCACAAACTAAAAATACACCGATGGCGTAGTAAAATCCAAAGGTTTAGGTTCGTTGTGCTTTTTCCCCGACCGCCCTCAGCTTGCATAAGCTTATTTTAAATCCGGTTGCAAACTTTTTCTAATTTTTTTGAAGTGGACAGAGTACATAGAACTCCTCTCTGATAGTCATCGAGAGTCACGACCAACACATATACCGCGGAAAAAGTTTTTTTTTTTAAGACTTCTAGTTATACAATTCAAGGGCACGCGCTGAGGGAAAAGAGCCCAGTCTACAACAGATAAAAAATATAACTTATACAAAAGCTAATAATAAAGAGAAAAATAAGAAAGTATTAATGAATTGAGACATAACCAGTGTAATGAAAAACCCGTGTTATAGTTTAGTATCTTTATTATTTTTTATTTTTTTATTTTATTTTTTTATTTTATTGAATAACTTGTAAATAAAACAAATATTAAGTAATATGCACACAAATAATTAAAGTACTAATGTAATACGTATACTAAAGAATATAAATTATAAAAAAAAAAAACTGCTCATTCACCAATGACTTATAGCCACGCTTGTCGAACAGAAAAATGTAAAAAAAGTAAATAAATCATTTAGAATAATTTTTGTTAATTTTCTTGAATCTTACATAACTGCATTTTTAAAAGGTACATACTAAAAAATTCAATGATTTTTTTTTTTTTTTTTTTTTTTTTGGTTCAGCACAGTGACTGCAGATAACGTACGGTCGAATGAATTTTTCTAGGCTTAATAGTTTGTTCGAACTAACTTTATAGCAAAAGACTAGTTTTGTATATGTATAGTTTAAGATGGTATATATGTTTGTATGTATGCGCTCATAGTTGTTTACTGATTAATGCAAAAGTATAATTGATTTCTTTAAAGTCGCTGTTGACACGCTGTTGATTTTTTTTTTTTATTAATTTTACTTTTTCTAATACAAAATTCGGTATATGTTTCAAATAACAAATATACATACATATTACATATTTTATAATTATAAAAATAATTGCATTAACAATAACAATTACATACTGCGAATATACAATACAATATAATGTATGGATGTAATAATTTATGTATTTATGTTTGTAAGTCAAATAGCTATTTAATACGGGCACATCTATGCATTTACACATGTAAGTGTGTGTGTGTGTGTGCTTGTATGTACATGCGCGTGTAATCCTTTTTTGTTTCGTTTTTTTTTTTTAGTTGTAAATAAGTGCAGTTATTGCTAGATCAATTTTTAAATCGTTCCTAATCGACCGAATTGTTCTAATTAACTATTCTCATCATAAGAACATTTTCTGTTAGTTTTTGTTTTCTTTGTTGTTTTCTTTTTTTATTCATAGCTAAATATATTTTTTTCAGCATTTACAATATCAGCTCATTATTTATAATTATTTCTGCGCTACATAACTACTGTACGTTTCAGTTACTAATTGAAATTTTTTGTTATTGAAAATCTAGTCTGCTAATTAGTATTTAATTTAGTTTTTTTCGCAAAAATTAACAATTTTTATAACAAATACTATCTCGTTACATCATTACAATAATTTTACAAGTTTACTGATTTTATTATAAATTTTCTTGCTATATATGTGTGTATGTGTGTGTGATACATTCATGCATGTATATAGCGCATATAAAATGCATTTGTTAACCTATTTCTGTTTTGTATATTTGTATGTAGAATATGTATCTATGCATTTAATATAATTTCATTGACAAAACTTATGTATGTTTGTATGTATGTTTAAATGTTTAGTATGTTTGTATGTTAAGTATTTATATAGCGATTTTTTTTTTGTCAGTAGGTACAACATTCAGCGTATATTATCAGATTGTTAGTCACGGAGTTCCTTAATTTACATTTTTAATAATTTCGTATGTATTCAACTATTTACGACACTATGCTTTTATTGTTGTTGTACTTGTTGCCATTGCTATGCTTTTTAGCCTGGAACATGAATCGACTAAATGGCGATCATTGTCATCTATGACGGTGTGGGCATTGGCGTAAAGTAATGCAGGCCATTGATCTGGAAGAAAAGAAAAATAAGAAATGGGGTCATTAAAAAATTAATAGTAAAAAAGAATTTAAAACAACTTTCTTAATATGAACGAGATTCGACCATAAATACGGGTTTTTCAAAATATATCAACCCTGTGCCACCTAGCGGATTAATCCAGCTTTCATATTGTAATGTTATCGGGTTCTGAGCTAAGTTTGAAATCTGTGACTCATCCGGAAGTTGGTTAAATGTGGATTGTAACATTTGACCAAAAGAAAACATACAAAAATAGATATGTATGCACATTAGCGCGGAGTAGTTTTATTTTCGAAAAAAAGTGTATGGCATACTCAAATTCTTCATTCGATTCTAAGCAGAATGATGAACAAACTATAAACCAAAAAATGACGTTGGGCTCTCCCAATTTTTAAAAGAAAAATCAGTGCACTACTGCCTTTTCTTTCGAAAATCGGGAAGGTCAAACATAATTTTTGGTATACGGTTTGTTCACCATTTTTGCTCAGAATTGATCGTAAAATTTGAATTTGCTATAAAATTTCATCGAAAATTTTGATCCGAACAAATTACTTCGCCCTAATATACATATGTGCGTACTTAAAATTCTTACATTCTTAAAACTTAAAACTACGACTAAACCAATGTGAAATTGATTTTTTCATTTAATTTATGGTTTTTTTTTTGATACTTATTTTATAAAACTTTTTTAATTTTGGTAGTTTTTTATATTTTGTTTTATTTTCATTTGTTTATTTTTAATTAAAACATTTTATTTAGTAATTTTTTTACATTTATTTTACTTTGCTTAACTTAATTCAATTAAATATTTTTTAATTTTATTAAAAAAAATAATTTCAGTTTTTCTAGTAAATTTAATCTTATTTAACTGAGTCTAATTCAGTTTAATTCTAGTTTATTCTTAGTTATTTTAATACAGGATTTTCATTTAATTTAATTTAATTTTAATTTATTTTATTTTATTTAATTTTATTTTGTTTAATTCAACTTCATTAATTTAATCGATTTCTCATTTCATTCTGAACATTTTTGTACACATTTGCCATATCTAGCTGAGTTCCTCAGTAAGTTAGAGTACCCTTGTGTACAAGTGCGCTTTGTTATTAAAATACATAACATTCGAAAACTAGAACAATTCTTTAACCTGAACAAATCTGGTTTTCATTAGTTTGATTCATCGCGAGTGTACTGTGTGTAGTAACGAGGTGATGACTCATCACTAAGTACTTTAGTCGCAAACTTAACAGGTCGTAAACTAAATGCTTACTAGCCTCAAAATGAAACTTAAATCTAAATTTCGCTTTAGCACTGCATCTTCACTTACCGTCATATCGTATTCGGTGATATATGCGGGTATCTCTAATTGATCCTTGGAAATGGCCGAGTATAAATGCTCGACACCAGGAAGTGAGTGTACCTTGGCTTTGATGGCGGGCGCCATGAATGTCGTGAACCACCAGGTCATCATCTGTTCAACAAAAAAAGTTTCATACAAATATAAATATTTTGTGTGTTTTTCAGTTAAATTTTATCAGGAAACCCACCTTGGTCCAGAATGTTGGGTGTACAATATAGAAGGCCTTCAGATTTTTCTTGTACCTTAAATAATTAAGAGGGAATAAATATTAGGTTGGCAATTTAATGTTTCAGATAATAATAATTGGTTCCTTACTCTTATGTTCTGGTAAATATAAATTAAATAACCTAAGACGGGATTCAGAACGCAATTATAATTCAAAAGTATGCGTTTTTTTCCTTTCAACTTTAACGATGATGATATTTTGATACATATGTATATATGAAATCTGATTTTTGAGGTTAGTACGAAAAAACCAGTTCGTTTTTGGATTCTGATTTTACATTCAGATCAGCTGCATCAAAAGCTATGCGTACGTATCTTCTAACTGGTCTGAGTACCGTCTAAATTCATTTTGAAAAAAAAAAATAAAAATGTTTCAATTTGTACTCACTTGTATGGTAATATACTGTAGACTTCACGCAACCAGTGAAGCGATGGATAATTGTTTGTTGAAGTCAAAGTATGGAAGTACGCAATTACATAATCACCTTTAACGATGGGATCCAAAAGTTTAATCAAATATAAGAGTGCCTGGAAAAAGAAAAAAATTGTTGAGTGAAAAATTTCCAAATTTGAAAGTAGATTTGTGTATGTATCTGCAACAAAAAAAGCTCGACCAACCTTCTCCAGATCGATGTTGTGAGCTGGGAACCATTTGCCGCAAAATACGACGACTGGTCGTCCCAAGCGATCGACACCGCTCTGATATAGGCAACCAATGCCGGATACTTCTGTAAGATCTTCGATTTGAGCGCGATGCAAAAGGCGTTCATATCTGGAAAAAGGGAGAAAGAAATTAACTATTTTGTCATTGCTATAAGGATAATGTACCATATAATATTTGTTTTATTTTTACTTATTTATAACAGCCGTAATTAAAATTGTTATTCTCGGAGCTCATTCATCCAGAATTGTCAAATAAAAATCAACAAGATACGAGAGTTAAAAAAGAAAACAAAAACATGTACACATATGCAATTGTTCTTTATAATTCATAGCTGGAATTATTTGCAATTGTTGGACATTTGTAAACAAATTCATTTCTGTATGTACATATGTACATAGGGAGTTGTATTTGGAAATAAATTTCAATCAAAAGGTAAACCAGACTGTTGAATTGCGAGAAAACACTTTAGATTAAATTCTAAATACATATTTACATTCATATATCAGTGTTATGTTAGGTATATACCTACATACATTAGGGTGCCTCATCAAAAAAATTGCGTTTATTTCAAAGGAATTTATTAAATTTTAAATACGAAAATCTCATTACTGTGATTTCGTACACTAAATTCTTTAACAATTTTATGCAGCGCTTTTAAACTTAAATTCTTCTATCACTTAAAATAATTTTTTGCAAAAACTAATTTTAATGGGTACAGCCTAGCTAAATGTCGAAAATATTTTGGCGAAATTCTTAAAAAATAATACATTTTGTAATTCCGATGGAAAAACAGTATCGCCTTTTTTGTTTGTATGCAGTGATACATCCTAATATATGTACATATGTTTGAAAACAAGTTTTATATATATATATATATGCACATATACATATGTATGTATGTATATACAAAAATAACACTGAAGTGCTAGTTGCGATATTTGCAGCTACATACAACTGCACAGCATTACAACCATTTTAAAGCAGATACTAATCAAATTAGGAAGTAATTTGTGGGAATGTGGAAAATAATGAAAGAAAAATGAATTGAATGAAGTAAAGTTATGGCAAACAAAAAAAAATATTAATAACAAATAAAAGAAATTAAAATGGGGAAATATCTCGAAGTTTTATGTCAGTAGGACGATCGTTAACATTTGATTTGCACTTGCTATTACTCATAGTATGTTTGTATTAGAAATATTTAAAAGCACTTTTCATCGTTTTTCGAACGTTAGTGCAATTTTAGCTTTCTTTTTCAACTGAAGATAACATCATTGATCTTATAATACCGGTAAATGCATATTATGGTTTGCAAAGAAATTCAAATTTTCATGCCAAGCTGGTATTTAGGGGAATTTTACTTAATAACTATCAATATTAAAAAAAAATTTAGCTGACGAAAAAGGCGTCGTCTGGTCCTTCAAAGAAGCTATCAATCAGTACATGCGTACATTTCTTCTTAAGCAGGGATCACACAATTTTTGCATTTGCACATTTGGCATTCACAGAGTGGTATTGTCTATAAATTTTTATCGAGAATGAGATCAGCTCAATAACAACTTTCCACACAACACCGCTCTGTAACGGCGAAAATGGAAAAATCTGTACAAATGTACAATTCCTGTGATCCCGCTTTAAACGCTTGCTTAAAACTCTGTGTTAGGCACTTCCTTGAAGAAAATAAATCTTCAAATGTAATGAACAGATCTTTATGGCAGCTCACAATTAATTTATTCTACCGCGTGTCTACCAAGGATCTTTAAGCATATATTGAGGCAATCTGTAGAAATTTTTGGCGTTCAGGTTTAGGCACTCATCATTGTGCTAAAATGGGGGTTTAAAGGTCAGCAACGCCCATTGTGAACGTATAAAATATTCAAGATAAAGAACTATCAAAAAAGCCATCAAAATAAAAAAAATGTATGCGTAACTCAAAAATATAAGTAGTAAACAAAAATAAATTTGTATGTAGTAGGTATTTTTGCGTATATTAGTGGAAGGTCAGTCCCAGCACAATGCCGTAACGTCAAATTTTTATCTGTGTACAAACATATGTGTACCTACATAATATTTGTGCATGTATTTAGCCTTCTTTGTGCATTTATGCCCATCTTAAGTTCTCACATTTACATATATCTCCGCCGCATTAAAATTTCACAACAGCTGCCGCAGGACACGTCATACATAATTTCTCTGTTCTCTATTCTCCAATTTCTATATTCATACGCTTCTTTATATGCAGTATGCGCAAATTTACTATTGTTAATAATACAAAAAACAAAAAACAAAACAATAAAATATCAAAATCAGCTACTGTTAACACGTTCAGCTTTCATTTTGCTACAATGCGCTGCGCATAGCCGTTCCAACTCGTCGCGCGTTGTCATCCATCCATTCGTTAGCGATTGTTTGAGAAACGTGCCGCAGTGGATGCTTGGCTTAACATACACACACAGATGCATACACAAAAGTATACCCTGCAAAAAATTGTGCGACTAATCTCTAAAGAGAGAATTCAAGGATTAGTTTCAATCTGGTATAATTGGGCACTAATTAGCCGCAACTAGTCGCATACGGGTATATTTGAAGATCAATTAATCCCGGTTCGAATCACAGCTGGCGCAAATTTTTGTTTTTGATTCTTTAAAGAGACTATTCGCTTTTGGTATACCCGTTTGGGTTTAAAGGGGAACAATTACAGTCAGTCAATAAAGTTTAGGTACAGCGAATTTTTTACGATACGGACAAAATATTTTATTTTTAGCTAATTTTTTATAAAAACATGCTTCATTCTACAACAAAAACCTCAAAAATCTGAATAAAACTAACTAAACTAACTGACTAAAATTGAATGGGCTAAAAAACTGCATACTCAACTTTTTTTCAGAGAGCGTAAATAAAAAGTGCAATATTTGAATGAAATTTTGCGGAATTTTCTTTAATTTCTGGTGTTTTTATTCTAGAATTAACCATATTAAAAAAAAAAAAAAAATAGTGAAAAATAAAATATTTGAAAAATAGTTGCCGAAACTTTATTGACTGACTGTACGCTCTTCGTAGGACATGCTCGAACAAAATCGGATAGTTCATATTAAAAGTGGTATTAGACTCATATTTTTTTTTATTTATTTTGGATGACGTTATCTGGATTAATTGATCCTACCTGCAGATTATTGCTCTCGATTTCCCCATTTTTTGCATCTGAAAAAAGTGTGATCGGCATCGTAAGTCCTTTATTACACCTCTTTGCGTATTTAATGTAAATACCGGTTAGTTTCATGATCACTTCTAAGGGAATATGCTTCTTGGTTAGGAGTACTAGCTCGGTTTTCTCTGCTGCAAGTATTAGTCGCATGTTGCCTTGCAATTTCTCCCGGATTAGTCGCATCTTTTGCTGGGTATATCGCAAACTACATACATATATACAAATGTATGTAAGTACTCGTACTTGACTTCACACATCAGCATTATGCGTTTATAAATCTATCTGCAGCGCCATGTTTGTTTTAGTACAAATTTTTGTTTGCCACTACGAGTGTTGTATGTATACCCGCTATGCAGTGTTGTATCTAGTTAGTAGTCACACTCTTTATTATAGCCTGAAGATGAGCGCGCTTTTATCGCTCTTCACAGCGTTAATGATAAGCGGCACTACAACAAAAGCAATAGCTAGCAATTACAAACATACATATCTGCTTTAGCTATAAAGTAAACAAACCGTTAAAGTTAACGGTTGATAAATGCTACTGGTCTTTGAATAACCGAAAATTGTCTATCAAAGTTGTTTTTAAAGTGGGTACGCGTGTGCGGTTCAAGTTGGCTTTAAGCAAAGAGAATCAATGTTGTTTTTTGTTCTGTTGAATATATGTATGTATGTACATATGTACATATAGCATTTCGTATAGGATGAATTTTGTTTTTAGTACCGAGGAAATAAGGATTTATAAGTTGTGTTTATGTAACAAAGGGTAAACTCATACGAGCACGTATTGCGTATTAATTTTCAGTTGTTTCCTAAAATGTCACTCATTACAGCCTTTTTCAGATAAAATTTGTTGGATTTCTGGATTGTAAATTTGTGACAGTTTGTTTGCCAGTATTATCTTTTAAGCAGCTACTAGCAATAACAAAGTCAAAAATGGTATATGTATGTATGTATGTATGTAAATAGAATGTGGATGCTTGTGTGTGTCATGATTTTCGAAGAAAAATTACTGAAAAGTTGCGATTACTCATAATTTTGACTAAAATAACAGCAATACTATTTGCTCCATTGAGAACTATATTATTATTATTTTTATTTTGAGAACGTTAAACACTAAAATTGTTCCTACATCAGTGGTACCTTCGTATGCTAAAACACTTTCTAATAGTTTATCAACTGTCCACCATTCTGTGATCTCTCTAGCGAAAGAGCAATTTAGATCTTATTTCAGCCAGCCTGAGCCAGATGTGGCATGCCATCATTCACTCCTGTTCAATAAAGGTATTTTCTAATAAGAGACAATTTCCACATTTACAAATGCTAAGTCGCTAAAATATTGTTATAAGAAGAAAGGGAAAAAAACTTTTCTTCTATCAAAATTTCTTAAATAAATTTCTTCAATAAACCAGTCCAAACCATTAAATTAAAAATTTACTGCAAATGGAAAGCACTTTTTCAAGTAACAGAAAGAATGAAAAATATTTTTTATGATTTTTCTTGATAGCTGCAATTAGCGCTTAACGATTCATTCAAAAATTTTGGATCCCGTGGACAATTGCGGAACCGTCCTGGTGTCCTTTTCCACTCAACAATAAACACACTGAATGATAGTGAGTAAAGTTGAGATTTTTAGTTTATTTTGGCGATCGATCAACGTAGTTCAGATCAATTAAACGAACTACTTCCTTTAGTTCATTCTCGTTCACGAAACAGGAAATTTTTTTCGCAGCACAATTATACGTACGGCACATTTTTGAAGAGAAAGGCAGTCAAAACGGTGATAGTTGGTTGTTCAGAGTTGCGCACGAAGTACAAGAAGGAGCTGACCAAGGTCGTATAGCTCAAAATGGACTAGTGAATTTAAGTGTGGAGCAAATTACGGGAGGTGCTCCTTCTAAGCTGTCGATAATTCCAATCAACAACAACCAACTAACAAAATTCGTATGAAGACCCATATTGAATTAAATTTGGGGAGAAAAGTTTAGGCATTTTCCCACTGGTTTCGGGTTATTGTACCCAAATGCGTGACCCGATTGAAAAAAAATATATATTATCTTACACGTGCTGTCAGAGGATTGAAGATTAATTTAAAACAAAACTTTCAAATTTCCGAGCACTAATAGATATAAAAAGTTTGAAATATGAACTTTTTTGTAAAATGGATGGGGTTTTATGTGCCCCTCTGTCCAACCCGAAAACAGCAGGCAATGACTAAATATTTCCCAATTTGGCTATAGAAGCAGGGTTAAAAAAATAGTTCATTTTAAACGTCGAACAAGGTCGTTCATCTTTTTCAATGAACGAACTAGTTCGTGAACTACTCAACACTTATAATGGGTTTTCTGAAAATTAATACTGAAGGATAAATATGTGAAGAACATCGTAATTGTAGGGATTCGATGCCCCTTCTAACGTCTCCAGTAGATAAAAAGTGAGCGATCCAAAAGCAAGGACCAAGTCGGAGATGAAATTACTCCCAGTAAAAAACAATCCGATTTCGCAATAAAGTTAGAGCGAAAAAATACAGCACAGAGGTTCGCAGCGTCTACTAAGTTAGATTTGCCACAGCACTCTGATGCTTACTGAATTTCGATTTTTTATTCGTTTTTTTTTTCTCGGTCCATTTGAATTTAAATAAGCAGTGGACGCTGTGGCAGGCCAGGGCTGCAGAATTAAGTTAGTATATAAGTAGAAGCAAGGTTCTGTAAGTATTAAGTGTAATTAAAACTCTGTAATACTAACTTGTGTAAAATAGATCGAAAATATATAAAAATACTAAGCACAAGCTTTGTATGACGTCTGCATTGTTATCTTGTTACCGTCACTCAAAATCTTGCATAACCATTTACAAACATACTTGTACATACATATATGTATACATGTGTGCATGGTATGTACCAATATGTTATAATGCAAAGAAAAGTGCGCGTATGTAGTAAAATTCATTTTTGGATAAATACTTTTAATAGCAATGACGCACAAGGCACCACTTCTATTTACTCTGTGTACCTAATTTTCTTAATTATATGCGAGACGCTTTAATTTTATCTTTTATCTTGAGGTGTGTTACTTAAAGCAAATTGTTTTTTTTTTTCTTTTAAATTTAGGTGTTCCCTTTGGTTTAAATATTTTTGTTTGCGTAGTGAACAGATGATGCAAGTTGGTTGTAAACCTTCTTAAATGCAAAAAAAAAGAAAATAAAAGATATCCTTTGACGTCAAACCATTCGACATCTTTCAATATTCAAATGTATGCCGATTTGTTTACCGGGCTGTGTAACTTTCCCAAAATCAATTGTGACGCAAATGCCGAGATACTTCTGCAATTACATTGAGCTGCATTTATGTACATATGTACATGCATGCATACGTATTTTTAGTACGTAAAAGAATTCTTTTGCCTGCAGATGCTCAATTAAAGTTCAGCTTAGTACGCGATTTTAATTTTTAATACAGTTCTTGCATTTACGTCATACTCTCATAATTTGCATTTTAAGAATGCATACACAGTTGCTTTAATTCCATTTAATCAACACCCATAAATATCTACAAATTTATGCAAAGTTTTTAAGTACCTGTTTTTTTTTTTTGGAGGGAAAGGTTATTGTAACTGCACACTGTATTTCGGGTGCTTATTTATGAACACGTGTCTAAGGTATTTATTTTTAATCGCAGAATAATTTCATTAGTCACTCATATTGGATCATTAAACAGAAGCAGTGATATTGAACATTTTTTGCTTCATTTCAGATCTTTGGCGCTATCTGTTAAATAACTTGCTCCCCTACATGAACCTGAGTATACCAAACTGATAAAAAAGCTAAGTCCCAAATGCTAGAGTAAGTTTCACTGAAGCCCAAAACTCCCCTTTTTTCGATAAGGCCTTTCTTCAGAGACATACTTTGGAATGCCGAAGCTGCAGGTTCAATTCCCAGTGAAATCTATGAAACAGTCTTATGAGAAGATGTAGTGATCTCCGAAATAGCAACTATAACTTCTACCATATGTAGGTAAATTATTGTTGTTTTACCGCAACATTTGTTCATTAGAAACGGCCTCAAGGTCAATAAAATTGTTGAACATAATTGTTATAAACCCATGAATAACAACAAAAACAAAACTGTTGCCTTGGCCAGCCATGATATATATACATATATATATATATATATATGCAAAAACTGCGCGAGTATGGGTGCATTCCAAAACGTCTAAATACAAAACTCTCTTTCTCAGCCCTTTAATTAAAATCTTATAAGCCTGTACTTCGGCAGCTGCTTTTTCTCCATCTGGCTTCTTCAAAACACATTCATCGACCTCTTTTACTCGATTTCTCGTTCCCCACTCTTTCATCTTAATATTTTTAATTAAAAAGATGTCATTGACATTAGCAATGAGCAAACAAAAAAAAAAAAAAAGCGAAAAGCAAAAAAAGCGTCGCACATAAAAGCTAATCACACATCAATAACGGTTGGTTTGCTAAGAAGCTACTGTATAAGTACTTAGTATCCAGAGTGAGAGCTTAAGTAAATTCTGGTCATGAATCAAATAGGTACCTAGCTATATAAGTAGATAAATAAATAGTATTCGTGTTAGATAATTTTGGAAGAAGTCAAACAAACAAAATACAAAGGCTAAATAGCGATGAATGGATTTTGAAATCATGCGTTTGATGGAGCGTGGAGGGCTTCTGATTTATGTAAGCGCCTGCGCAATTTTTTTTCTTTAAATTGGTTAGCGTTACTTGCGTACTCTAAAAATTAGCAAAATTAGTTTTCACGCATTACATGTGTATGTATGTAAGTATGTGTGTATGCTTTAGTTTACACATAGAAACTCCACATTTATTGTTTGCACATTTAGCGTGCTATCGTATGACCGCAGTAATTGAAATCGTGATTCATAATTAAAGTAAAAAAAAAAAACTAATTATTTAATGTAGAATATTTATTATATTCATACTTTTCATATATTTTCAATATACGATTTATATAACAGATAGTACATAGACATATGCCTGTGGGAAAAATATGCGCCATGTGGCAGTGGCTAGTATATACATATGTACATATGTAGTACTTGCAGAAAGTGATACAATTCATTAGCTACCGTATAAAAAAGTTACCAAACGTTGGTGTTCTGATGAGTAAAAAAAAAGGAAATATAGGTATGGAATGGTGAACCACACGTCCTATAGCACCGCAACCAGATATTCCAGGAATCTAAGTTGGGCCTGAACTGCGTTACAAGATGGAATGAGCTTGAACTTGTGGGCTGCCAGGACACTAAGGTGTTCAAGGTAACGAACTGGCTGATGAATTGGCGAGCTGCGTTGAGAGCTGTTGGTTCACTATTAACACCTAAAAATTAATAACTAAGTGTTTCCTGAAAGGGCCTGACAGGGTGTGCGCGAAATTCCTTCTCAGACAAAGAAGGAGCGATCTACGAACCCTGATAGGACTGATAAGATGGCACAATCCAATGGGACGACGTATGGTCACCATAGGCATCATCGACGATCCACTGTGTACCCACATCGTATTTGGAGGACGAGGATAATACTGAACATTTTCTTTGCCGCTGTCCGGCCTTCGCCAGACTCAGGCGGCACATTTTTGGGTCGGAAGTACTGAGAATGGACGAGTAACATTATCTTTCCTTCAAAAAACTGGTATATACCCCATTTATATAACTCTTTTCTCTTGGCCTTAAGTACAATGGGCAATACTGCCTGAGTGATTGGAAAAATTTCTTTTTGGTTTTCCCGGCCACCAACAATTCCATTCCATGTTTAGGAAATGAAAAAGCTCCTTCTGTGGTATTTCTGGGACACTGGTCTCGCTAAAGATATAGTTGTCCAAAAAGTTGGCTCTTCTGGTTGTTATTTAGTGCTAAAAAATTGGTTAATTAAGTGTTCCATTATCGTCACACTACACATTTTCTAGCGGCCGCTATGCAAAGACAAGTCGTGTGGATACACAACGATTTTCACTGAGGTTAAGTACTTTCTAGTGCCACACAGAATGCCATTGTGTTGATTTCACCAACTGTTTTTTTTTTTGTTTTTGTAAAATAACTGCTATACTCGCAGCAAAGTGAGAGCTCAAACTGCTTCAAATGCTCTAAAAAATCAATGATTCGTCATCTAAAGGTTTTTTCTACAGGGATTCAATACACAATAGAGCTATTAAGTAAATACTGACTACTATTACTTTGTTTCCACATTACTCTTAAAACGCGCAAATATGAAAGTAATAAAAAAGAAGCCGACAATGCACGAAATTCAATTAAAAAAAGTCATACACAAAGCTTTGTAGTTTTTTATTGTCTTATTGTTATTAATAATTACATAGAAGCTGTTATAATTTTCGCACGCAAAAGTGGTTTTTAAAAGCATATGTATGTATGTACATATGTATATATGCATGTACTTTTATCTATGGTATGTAAATGCGCTACACTGAGTGTAGCGAAACAAAAATTTAAAAAAGAAACACAAAAACAACAAATACCAAATAAAATGCATTTTAGGCGAATATTTCACTCGTGATTGGAAATTTATATTTTTGTGCTTTAAATATTTTTTTTTTTAATAATTTATCTTTGATTCAAATTTAATTAAAATTTGCTCATTCGTTATTTTTGGAATACACTTTTTTCGGTTGCATTTGTCTAAAATTAACGAACGAACAAGTTGCATGTGAGCGCACAAATTACAATGTATGTATTTATATAATAAATGTACAAACAAACATATAAATTTTAACAAATTTGAAATATCTGCAATTGAAATTTATATAATGCGCAAGTGTTCATCTGGATTTTCCCAACAAGTGAATCTGTGATAAACTGTATCTTGTTTTTTTTTTCCATTTATATACAGATAAATTAATGCATATGTATGTATGAATGTACATTGTGCGCATATGGAACATAATTTTTATTTAGCTCAAGTTGACTTTGGTACATGGGAGTTGTCATTGAGATATTCGATCTTTAAACGTTTTTCAAATTCAGATTTCTCATCCTCAGAAAAAAACACCTGAAGGACATTGATTTTTTGTATGATCCCTTTATGAGAAATACGTTTCGTTTGTTAAACGTAAGTGGCAAATGGAACCTTCTCCGAATCGCCCAAACATTGGGCGTGCTTGTCGGGCAATGGAATTGATGACCTGTGTTCGAGGGTAAGCGACTATCAGTGTACGGAGCCTAAACCTCTTCCCTACGAAACAAGCTGCCGGCATTTCTACCACCTGTATGAAGGAGGTCAAGCTGCACCCCCAAAATTCCGACGGTAAATAACCCTAAATATTAACTCATTACGTTTGAAGAGATTTGCAGAGCTTCTTGGCATCCATAAGATATCATTCCCATTCACATTTACCATTGCCATCACATTTACCAGTGCAGCGGCCTTGTCGATTGACAACAGCTCAGCCTGAAATACACAACAATGGAGGTGAAATCTGAAAGAAATCCTCGGACTCTTAGAATATTACACCATCATTAACCTTAGGTATCATGGAAATTGTAGCCATCTGTAAATATGCACATACATAGATAGATCCGCAGCTTCCTAAGTTTGCTCTTCGCTTCAGGGTAGCAGTATCATGACGATATATGTATTTATGGTTGGTGATGGAAGTGCATGCTTCACTAATTCGGTAAGCTCGATAAAAATCTTTTCATGACCATATCTACTGCTTTAGCAACTACTTAAGGAGGCAGTGTCACATTTGCCCAAAATTTGGTGCAAATCGTATTCCAATCCTGTGAATGCAAAATTTTGCAAAATTTTAATATTTCTCAAAACCCTTTTCAATCGCGAATGTTTTTCATAAGCTTAAAAAGATACATGCATACTCTTTAGTTCTTACTACTGGCGTATAAATACAAACATATGTATGTATATTAGGGCGGAATAATTTAATTTCGAAAAAAATATATGGCATATTCTAACTCTTCGATTCTAAGCAAAAACAAACAAACTACCGTATATACCAAAAATGACATTTGACCCTCACAATTTTTGAAAGAAAAATCAGTGTATTATAATTTGGGAGAGCACACGTCATTTCTGCTTAAAATTAATCATCGAATTTGAATTTGCGATACACTTTCTACGAAAATTTGCTCCGAACAAAGTACCCCGCCCTAATGTACATACATGTAATCATTAGAGGTAGTCACGTTCATAGTATATATTTGTAAGTATGTAGGCAGAGTGGCTAGCTTCATGATGTCATTGGATCAATGCATCTTTATGCACACAAACATCATAAAAAGACAATAATGTATGTATGTATGCATTAAGCACAACTTTTGCATAAATATGAGAGCTATCAAAATAATGTGCTTTAGATAGTTTGGAAACAGATTATAATAAAAAATATATAAATGTATAAAATTATTTCGACCGCCAGTATAAATATTATGAAATGATCTCAAGTATAATATGTGGGGCAGCAAATAGTTATGAGTTAAAAAAAAAAAAACGTCAATCGAACCGCAAACAATCTTCATCTTATCGATCAAATTTTCGCACAGAAAGATCAGAGTCTTATTAGCAGTAAGTGTGAGCTACAAAAAATTTTTCAAAAAGTGGTTACCGACTTTGCCATGCCATGCAACGTGTCACAAGTTGAAGAAAATTATAGTAAAATAACTAGAATGAATTTCGTTTCGTATTATCCACAATTACCAATCACCGTAAAATTTGCCTTAAATGTGGAAGTGATGGGTGATTCGAATGGTATTTTGTAGACCTGAAAACAATGCTTTAGAAAAAGAAGTTTCCAGTAGTGATTGCCAAAACTACAGCCGCTTTTAGAATAAAATCAAATCGTTCCACAAAAAAGCAGTGAATTGGAATAAATGTATGTAGTATCCTTGAAGGGAGCGAATTTGTTGTTGGTACATCTGCAAACGCGCTTTTGGAAAACAATGTGAACTGTCGCCCTACACAAATATATGACCTTTTGTCATTAGATTGATAATAAGTTAATAAAAGAAAGGGATCAGCAAGATAGCTTTAAACTGCAAAGGCTCGCATGCCGTGAGTGATTAAGTAGTAACACACCTTTGGAGGGACTTAGCATTATCGTACACCTGCAGCCGCAGCAAATTAGTGCTCATGGTGTGCTCGCAAAAGACATCCTCAGGTAACTTGGGGAGGCCAAATGACTTCAGACCCGCGACAGTATTGAGTGAAATTAAACGAAGCTGGCTCAATGAAATCACAGTTAATTTAGAAGTCAGCATTGACTACATTGCACCAGTTTGGGGCTTGAGTACAAGATTTACGACCCGATAATAATGTATGTACTATCTTTATCCATCTAAACTGATGGTTCACAGATGAAGTAAGCAACCGGCCACGGTCAGTCAGTTGTTTTCGTCTGCAGATGACTACAGCGTCCTCTAAGCTACCTCTAACGCTACCAAAAGCAGTGAAATTTTTGTTTGTTGGCGGTTAGGGCTCGAAATGTCACATAGAGTGCGAAACTTTACTCCAAAAGAAAATACTCAAATTCTAGCTGACTAAGTATGTACATATGTACATCCTGCCTAATAGTACAGCCGCACAAGAATATGCACAACAGTTGTAAAAATGATGCAATCACTGCATGAAACTCTGCTTTACTTGTAGGGCTTTTGGTATCTTACAATAAGTGTGAGAGAAGAAAGTTTGTTTAAGGTTTTTTAATGGTTTAAAAGTGCTAAAAATGTGACGATAGGCAGTCTTCTGGGAATCAAATTGGGCTTTGAATAATTGAGCTGCTGTCACAGACCTACTTATTTCATTATTTCATCAGATAAAGGCAACAAAATAATTAATTTTTGATGGCCAGCTTTTTTAATATATAAGTAAGAGTTTGTATAAATGTATGTATAAGTATGTACGTATGTATGCACATGTGTACTACGTATGAATGTGTTTGAAGGTTTTTGTCTGCAGTGTCTGTTTTTGATGTATTTATTATTTATGTTGATGGCGTTTCACTTTCGTTAAGAATTTCACAGCCAAAAAAACTACTCCGTCCTACACATAGCACAAATTATATTATCGCACAGCTGGATAACCTTCACTTACATACATAAAAACACGCCTTTTTATAATATCCTTCTACTTGTTTACCTATCAATAAGTACGCCCATCCCTGCTAATCACAAACAAAAGAAAAATTACGCCTCTAAGAGCTTTACTCTTGCTCATGAGCTCACTCACGCAAGCTGGTCCACACATACACACATATTTCTTTTAGTCATCCATACAATATATGTAGTATGTATAATTAATTAATAGATGTTTCACACACTGAGTTTTATATATATACATTTCTACAAGACATAATTCATTTCATTTGCTACTCATTTCCTAACTCATCGTCGCCCTTAACTTTCATGTATGTTTGTATTAGGGCTGTTGCGAATGTGGCATTTTAGACATCCGCGGATGCGAATGCGGATGCGAATATCTAACAGCTAACATCCGCGGATGCGGAAGTCAAGTATTTGTAAGAAATTAGAATCTAGCATAATGGCGGGACCGTTGTTTAAACAACACTTACAAGCCAAACCAGATGTGTTAGCTTTAGAAAAACAGCTTTTTGAAAAGGATTCTTCATTCTCATTCCTTTAGCTGTTTCAGAATTTGGGGAATCTGTAACTTCATCAGCGTTTTTCCGATTTAGTTTTTGTAAATCATTTTTAATACTTTCTCTGCGACTGGTTTCAACAATTTGTGCTTCTGGCGAGCTAAATAGGTGGATATGGAAAATAAATTATTGTTTTCCAGGAATGGAAATTTTGAACAAAGTTCTGTTTTCAAAGTCGTGGCTGTCAGCCGAATCGGATCACAATACTGTTATTTTTTAAAAAATCATCCCGTTTTTTTATAAGCATTTGAATCTAAAAAAAAATATTGGCTACAATTTGTCATTTTGTTTACCATGTAATATGTACGTTTTATCGGTGCATTTGCACAACTTACGCATTCGCAAAAGCTCCTCATTGATTATTGCGAATGCGAATGTTAAAATTAATGCGGAAGCTCCGCAGTTGCGAATGCGAATGCGAATATTCGCAACAACTCTGGTTTGTATGTATGTATGTACATACTTGTATTTTACTAACCTTTCCTCTGGCGTTTCGATCGGCTCATCCGGCATTGCCTCAGCAATGTCGGCTGTTGTCTCTTGCATGGGACTTGTGCCCAAATCTATGCTTGTCATGCCCTCAATCATAGCCATATTTGTTGTTGTTGTGGTTGTTGTTATTGCTAACCTTATTTTTTTGATGTCCTTCTATGCGTTCTCAATGAAACAATGAAACGCACAGCACGCTAGCGCCGCGGCGGTGGGTTGGAAGGAGGGAGGCAAGTAGGAGTGCGTCAGGCGCCGATTTGCTATACAAAAAAAAAAAAATTCCTTGCCTCTTTTTTTATTATTGATTTATGTACGGCGTCGTATTGGCGTCGTCTATGCGATTTGTGATTCTCTGTCGTCGTCAGTGGCGTGTTTTAATTTTATGTTTTCTTTATACTTTTTTCACTTTGGCGTAGTGCTGTGCTACGTGCGTATTCCTTGCTTTCTTTATATTAGGTTTTCTTGCATTTTGTGCGCTTTTGTGGTTGTTATCGTTATTTTTTCTTCTACTGTTCCTTCGAGAAGCGCTGATTTTTTGCTCGCGTTGAACTAGGTTCTTTTTTCGTTTTCCTTAGTTATAATGTAATGCACGTACATATGTTTGTTGTTGTGTTATTGATTGTTTTGCTATTGATTGACGCTTGTCTGTGGATGAGTAAATTTGTTTTTGTTTTGACTCGATTCAAAAGATGCGCGCACAAATCGCTTTCAATTCGGTAGTGAGTAGATTACAAATCGAATTAAATATTCAATAATACCTGCCGCATTGATGTTTGCCTCAAAATTTTCCGCCGAAAACTACTTAAATACTTATTTATATGCACATATGCACGTGAGCCTGTGAAAAATCAATGCTAAGATTTTTTTCGAAAAAAAGGCAGCACAGCAAATCACATCCGTTTGGCAAATAAACAACTTTGTATAAAGTAGGTTTTGTGTATTTATTGTTGTTATTGTTGTCGATATATACTATAGATATATAATATGAACTTTTCCGTAAAATGAAAATGAAAATTTCGCATACACTTTGGCTCGTTTCACACTTTTCTTGACGTAATTCGTTTCACTAACAAGTGCAAAATCGCCTTACTTTTCTCCTGCTTTTGCTTTGAGTCTATTTTGAAAAAAAATGTATTTTTGGAAGTCAAAAAAGTTCACTTGCTTATTAAATTCAATATTCTCTATCTTCTACGCAGTCTTAAAATATTCAATTTATATTTGAAATTTTGCAGTATTTCAGTACTTTTCGCTAGCTAGTTTGTGGTTTGAGTAGCACGAGATGACTGTTCCTTAAGAACATCCGCAAAAGTTTAAATCACACGAAAAATTGTATATTTGCTTGCGTTGCGCTTGAAATGCCGTTGGGAGCGTCTACATACGCCGAAATTTGTATCTTGACTAAGTAAAATACTCACGCTGCCGAAGAGGCTATGTGACGAAGCGACGACAAAGGCAGCGACGAAAATGAGATTCATAAGCCAGCAGCAGTGGCAGTGGCGGTGGCAGCGATGAGGCAGCAAAAAAAAAAACGCCAGTGGCAGACTATATGAAAGAGCAGTAGTATTTCGAGCAGAGCATAAGCAGCCGCTCACACAGCCACTGGCAATGCCATTGAATGGAGCAGCGCTGAGTTAAGCAGAGCACTGGGAGGCAGATTAACGGTAGCCGAACTTCGCCACCACATCAAAGTCATACACTATGAGACACCCTGTGTCGTGGCTGATGTCGACAGCCGAAAATGAAGACGGATCACATGCATACACCTACTTAAACAAATATATATTTGTTCATATATGTACGTATAAGTATTTCTGGCAAAGGAGCCAGTGACAGTAATAGCGCAATAGTTGTTGTTGTATATTTCTGTTGATGTTGGCGCTTTTGCCGCTTTACAATTACATTTGTATAAACATAACTACATACAAATGGTGGGTGTGCATGGCGTATACGTAACTAATATCCTTTACGAATGCTCACTGTTGTACACTGCGTATGAGTAACATTGAAATGATTTGAATGCCTTTGTGACAGCGATGCTCTATGTTATAGAACATAGAGTCCGACCGATTAATCGGCATCGGCATTGGCATCGGCTAGTATCGGCACAAAATTGAGCATCGGCATCGGCATCGGCATCGGCCCGTTTTCGCCGATTCTTTGCCGATTATTTGGAATTTCTTTTCATATGTTCAGGTGAAGCGACAGACAACAGCCAACATCAAAAAACATTTGCAGACAGCTCACAAAAAGAATTGTGTTTTTTGGTTGAAGGTGTTTGACGTGTTTTCCATATAAAAGTATGCTCGACAATTTTCTTTTATATGGAGGACACTGCCAGCGAAAAAAAAAAATACAAAAATTAACGGGATTTCATAGCAGCTTGAAACTGAATAATAATAATAGATTGGCGCTTACACATATGTTAGTGTTTGGCCGAGCTTCTCCTCCGATTTGTGGCGTGCGCCTTGATGTTGTACCACAAAGGGGAGGGACCTACAATTTTACACCGACCCCGAACGGCGATTGTATTTTTATGAGAAGCTACTTTTCATGGCAGAAATACACTGTTAAGAAAAAAATCTTTTTTCAAAATTTTTTTGCGATGTTGCTTTGGCCAGGGCTTGAACCCAGGCCCTGCGGGGTGTAAACGCGCACTGATTACCACTACACCACAGCGGCCTTACCTTTGCAAATTTACTTTCAGGTGTTTGGTGGCCTTTTTTATTTGATTGTATAAACTTAATGATCGTTCTCGCATAAGAATTGCACAGTGCTTCCTTCAGATGTTTTGGCTGTAAAATTGTGTTTAGACAGTGAAAAAAAATAAAAGCGTTTAAAATGAAAACCACGTGAACTTAAGGTTTCTCTTTTGAACTCTCTCTCTATCTCTCATTTGTACTTGCTAACTCGTCGTAGTTTTTTGCTGCTCGCATGTGTCCTGCGCACTGTTATTTTGCTCATTCCCTTATTTTTCATGTTTTTCCTCTTTGTTTTTTGGTATCCGGCACGGCCTTGCCCCATTGCTTTTGCGGTTCTTGACTTGTCATTATACATACATATGTATGTACATATATGTGCCCCTTTTGAAAACGTCGCGCGGTATGTATTTATGTACATATTTATATATGTATGTCCGGTCACACTTGTTATTCATGCGATGGCACCGTAATTCTTATTGAGAAATATCGATTGGTTTTGTATGAAATGTCATTGAGCATTAATGCAGCTCATTGCCATTTCGGTTGAATTTGCTTAGATGTCGTAATTGGAAAATTTGTATTGAAAAATAGACAAAAAAGTAGCGGATTATTGAAATAACCTCTTCTACTACAAATGTTTAAACTTTTTACCATAACACTAGTTTACACGAAAAATGAAACTCTGTAAAAAAGATTTTTAAAGGCTAAAAATCTTCCAATCGCTTAATGCTCTATTACATTTACATTACTCATATGATTTTCATAATCTGATGCTAAAAATTTACTTTAATGATTTATCTTTTACATCGAATTTTAAAAATATTGAAAAAACTAAAAAGGGTAGAATTTTAAAAAATGAAAATTTCACTTTTTGTCGTCTTTAGTCCGAGTAAAACTAATAATAGATATCATTAAAAATTATATAGTAAATATTTTTCATTCCAATACCGTTTGTAAAAAAAGGACTTAAATTGAAAGTTCACATTAAAAAGAGGATTTTTTCTGATAATATTTTCAAGCGAGGTTTAGTCTTCTATAGCGAATAGTCATAGCGAAGCACTACTACCTGCATTAATGTACAGATATCTTATCGCTACAATTTAGTATTTTTATATTTTTGATTAACCCTTCGTCTGATACATGAGCCCAGCCAGGCCTTTTCCATTTTCAAATTACAAAAAAAGGTACTTTAAATATAGCTAGATACTTGAAATTTCAGGTAGCTTACTAAAGTTTAGTGAACTACCAATCCGTAAAAAATCATGTCGATATCATATATATAAAGCTAGATATATAGACATGTTGATTAATACATCACATTCGTAACACATAGGTCTGGCTGGACCCACATATATTCCTATGTAATTTTTACCTAAAGTGAAGGAATGCAACCGTTTCTCAAATTTTCTTTTAAATTTTTGAATTATCATGGCAAGAGATGATTTTTACCTAAAATGAAGGAATGCAACGGAATGCAATGGAATATTACCCCATTACAATTTTACTCGCCTCCAAAGCTCTTCCATGTTACTGGAGCTCGCTTGTGCTTTGCTAATCCTCTCTTGACCACAGCGCTCAATTTTTCGTTGGCGTTGAGGTCTGAGATTTGTGCTGCCCACTCCATTACCTGAAAATTTTGCTCAAGCAGCCGGCGGTGTGGAATATTTTTAGAATGCTTTGGATCTCCGTCCTGCTGGCAAACAACTTCTTCCGCAGGGTTTGCGCTTTTGTCTACAATGTCCGGCAAATATGTGTTCATTATACCTTTTATATTAACCCATGGCACCAAATGCCAGCAAGTAAAATATCCCAAGCCATTAAGCTGCCAGTGAAATTTTGTAAAAGTCACGAGACTAGGAGCTTTTGTACTGAAAGGGGGTAATATGGTCCGATGGTACGAAAATTAATTGTTTGCAAAGTGATAAAAAGGCATATTTTTGGGAAAGACCTTATCAATATCTTCAAAAACACCATGCCAAGAAAAACATCTAACATGGTGGCCAGCACAAATCCCAGACCTCAAAGCTATCGAAAAATTGAGCGCTCTGGTCAAGAGAGGATTAGCATAGCACAAGCGAGCTCCAGTAACATGGAAGAGCTTTGGAGGCGAGTAAAATTATAATGGGGTAATATTCCAAGCGAAATCATAGAAAACTCAGTAGAGAGCTATTAAAAGCAAAGGAGTCTCCACAATCCTCTTGATATATACCTCCTAAAATCTCAAAACAGAAAAGTTCAAAACTGAGTGAAGAGAGTTACCTTGCGTTTTTGTTGTGAATCACTTGTTAATTTTCCTGTATACTAGGCTTTATACCTAAGATAATAAGGACAAATTGCTGAAAATTTCAGAGCAATCGGCTTATTATTAAAAAAGTGATGTTACTGTAAGTAATAAAATGTCGAACATGCACTCAGTTTTGATCGTTAGTGTATTTAAATAATAAAATAAAAAAAAGAAAGCTCTTAAATTAAGTAAGTATTTGAATAACATACAGTAAATAAGTTTAACTGAACAAATGTTGCACATAATTTCTATATAAATGTATACAATTTGCATGTGGGTCCAGTCAGACTCATGCGTACCGAATGTGCTAATCGAAACATGTGTTTGACGGAGAGTTAATGCATTCGATTTAACGCAGTTACAGCTCATTTCACAAAAGCAATTTAAGTGAAAAATTGTATATGGATATTGACAGAAAATAAAAAATAATTTTTAATTTAAATTACTGATGAAACTGGCTGCTAGAGTTCTTGGCGTTGAGTTCGCAAAATTTGTTAGTTTTACATTCATTTGAAAATAAAAAAATAGATCCCATTGTTATCCCATTATTGGACTACACTTAAAATATGCGGAATGACAGTTTTTTTGGAAAAAAATTGATCGGTACATGTTTTTGGCAATCAAAATTTGATATTAATAATTTGAAAATTTTATAGAAATACGGTTTTGAAAATGAAGAATTGAAAAAATGGTCCCAATCGGCCTACTTTCCCCCAAAGTTATAGGCATTTGAAAATCGAACGTTTTTTTATAAATCGATATCTCGAAAACGGCTGGACAAAAAATGTAAAAAAAAACAAGGACGCGTCACTCAGTTGGTACTTTATATCAACATATCAATATTAACTCAAAACTTATTTCGCCTGAATGTGCTAATAAGTAATTTATCTCTGTTTTTTCTCTTGTTCCAGTCAAGTTATTTCTCTTATTTCTGATCACGGCGGTGCCTGCATGCCTGCATGCCACTTGTTATAATTTGTAATTAATTAATTTGTGATTCCAAGATATTCATTGAACTAAATTTGATAAAATTACTCACTAAAATTTGACTCGTTTATAATGTAAAAAACTCACTCGGCAAGTTGCAATGCAAAGTTTTTACATACATATGTATGTAGTATGTCCGTACAAGCTTAGTACAATCATACAATGATATATTCGCACAGCAATTGCGAAATTATTAATGATCTAAATGCTAATTAGCACAAACGAGATTTTAATTAAATTCACTGATTGAACAATGTGAAATATTTTGAATTTTAACTTTTTCATGTCATCGCACTGAACTTAGTATTTTTATTCAGTTATTTGATAAAAATATAATTTAAATATTTTTGCGAATATATGCATTTTAAGGTAAATTGTTTTTAAGTGTATTTATAAATTTTATTTTTTTTTTCGTGAAGGTTTTTGAGCGTACATAATCACGCATGCTTATGGGTATATGTATGATATGCGCATAAAGCGAAAGTGATGAAAAGGTGATCGCGATTTTGACAGGGTAAAAAATTGCAGGAAGCATTTATTGATTTGTTGCACTTGTTTTAAATTAACCGCAAATTAAATTAATTTCTTTTGTCATTTAAATGTCTTAAAAATACTCGGATTAAGAATTCTAATGACTTGCACCTGATTGAGAATGGAACAATTGGTTTTTTGATTTTACATTTAAAACACCAGAAAGTCAAGCCAATATCGAATATTACGAAAGTAGCAGCAGCTGCATATCCTGGAGTAGAGTTTTCACCAACTTGAGATATCGAAGGGTCCGGAAGGACTTCCACAAATGGTTTGTGTCTATTTATATACACTTGCTTGTGTCATTTGAGTGCTTAATTGAGGCAGGCTTGCATGCAAATTGAATGGGGTGCTAAATAAATTGAAGGTCGGTCGGTAACTTTATGTATCGCATACCCGGCACAAGTCAGTGTATTATACTGGGAAATATAACTGCTTGTGGATTGTACAGATTCAATGAAATTCATAAAAAAAAACAGCCACAACAGTAGTTTTCTAGTTAGAAAATATAATCATGAAGAAAAAAATATTTGCATTAATTGGAAATCTATCTACAAATCGTTTATGCAAACAAATCGACCTAACTTTTTTTGAGTGGTGTCTCTTTTGAAGAGTCCGTGCGATATGAAGGACTATTAGGGTGTTGGGACGGTGGTAATTGAGTCCGTAGGTTTCTATGCCTCGTGAAGTTTTCGTATTTCCCACGCCCCACAGTGGTCGGAGAAACCGGGTTTTACGCGAAAAAGGCATATTTTTAAACTGTGATAAATTAATCGGAATAAAGCTATGCTTATTCAGAAATGTTCAACGAACTTAAAACTGATTAGTATTTTCAATAATATCTGCTATCCGTTTAATTCAATGAATTCGATCGTGGCACGTTCTAACAATTATGAGATGATGGATTTCATAACAATTTTTTTATGGAATTTTCAATTATAACGGTAATTGTTGGTTTGGTGTTACTTATAAACCATTGTAAATAATGAGTTCATATGAAACACTAATAACACGGCTTATTTTTCAAGAAATATTTTCTTCAAAAAGGTAAAACTAATTTGTAGGGTTGTATAATATATTCTATATTTTGCATCATATCATTGATAACATGTGTCTTCATAAAACTGAAATAAATTTTCAAAAATCCAATATGGCGTCTAGGAATTTAAAAAATTACTAAATTTTCATGAAATTTGGTATTTGGAGGTTTTTAAGTTCGCTCATTACAGATTTTAAACTAGTTTTTGAAAATTCAAAATGCAAAATCCAATATGGCGTCTGAAATTCAAATCTGAATAACTTTATTTAAAAATGAGAAAACTGAAGGTTTGGAAATGAGAAATTCATATAAAATAAAAAAAAATTTTAAACAAAAAACTGTTGGGGCCTAGATCAAAATTTTTTGAGCTCAACATATGTAAATATGTATAGCATATGGCCCCAACTATCCATACCTTATACATAAACTACTGTAATTATTGCAAAATTTAACCATTCCAATTCATTTTAGATATGTTCCCTCGTATATAATAAATGAAATTTTGGTAAACAAATATATTGTGTTAATCAACTGAAAATGACAGTTGATTTGACAGTTGTCAACCAAAAAAGTTTGAATGTGATACAGAACTCAAGATCAGTGAGCCTTACAACATAGCACGTTTAATTCTTGGGAAATTTTCCTTATTTATAGAGAAATTCACAGCCCCTTCGACAGTCGTAAACTCTTAAGGTTTTAGTTTGACCCATGACTAGCATGCCTAAAATCCTTATTAGCAGTATCTTAAAAAATATTTGCTTATTTTTAGACAAATTTACAGTCTATTTGACAGCTGTCAACTCTTAACGTTTTAATTTGACATAAAATTCGTGATCAGCATGTCTTAAAACCTAATCAGTGGCATTTAAAAAGAAATTGTCTTATTTTAGAAAAATTTACAGTTCATTTGACGGCTGTCAACTGTCAAGGTTTTAATTTGATATACAATTCGTAATCATAATGTCAAAAAACATATTCAGTGGTATTTTCAAAAAGATTTTTTTAATTTTAGAGAAATCGGCAGTTGATTTGACAGCTCCCAACTGTCAAACTAAAAATTTTATAGCATATTCGGATTTAGCATTACAACAGTACTACGATCCGCAAGATCCCTTCTAATTTTTCGCGTAATACGTGGCTTCTCCGACCACTGTGTGACCTTTTCTTTGTAAACTGTATTAAAAAATATTACAGGTCTGACATTCATAGTGAGATTACAAAGTGTTTGGGGTCAATTCTTCTTTTATGAGAGGAGCGGTTGAAAAAGTTTTTGCAACTCTTGTCGTTCCAAGCAAGAACGAGGAGTAAAAAAGGAATGCGGATGGGCTATCGCGTCGAAGATAAAGAATCTCACTTACTCCTTGTCGCTTATTTTGCCGGTTGGCTATTCATGTGCATTAGGGTGGTCCAAAAATGCATGTGGAAAACTAAAGTCGGAATTGTTGTGCTCTCACCTCCTAGGATTGTTCTATATCGAACATTTGTTTGAAATAAAAAAATATTGGGAGGTCGCTTAATGCGCTCAAAGTTGTCGATGTATTTTATATGGGGAAAAACAACTTTTCGTAGATGTGGTGTAGAATTCTTGAAAATCAATACTTTTCAACCAGAAAACTCTGCTTCTCTTGAGAAGATTCCCAATAGTTGTACTTAATTATTTACCTACCACTTTTCCAGAGCAACTATATTTTATAGCTTCACCACAAATCCCAAAAAATGCAACGGGGGGAGCAATAACAAATCTTTAGTAATAAAAACAGCATTCAAACTCTGACTTTAGCTTTTTGGACCATCCTAATGTGTATATATAAATATACCTATCTAGTCTTAAAAAAAACACAGATTGAGATTTATCACCATTTATTGAAGAAAGCGCCTGGGGGTGGGTAAGTATACATTCATGGATGTATGTTCTAGTGTAAATATTTAAAGTATTTATGAGCATACACATAAATACTCGCATCCGAGAGCGCAAACATAAATGAAAATTTTGTACAACTATATGCGTGCTGCAGGATAATAAAATTTACGTGTGTGACGTCATCGCTTCGACACGCATTCAATGACGTATTTAGTCGCCGTTTGCCACGAGCCATGTATTGCCGGGGGCTTGCCACATAGCACACAAAGCGAGCCTTGTTTACCAAATAATCATTCGTTACCCATGCACTGCCTAAACTGCCCTATGCCTATTTTGACGTCAATACCTTTGAATTGCATAATCCAACTGTGATGATAGATGGTTGACGACAATGAAGTCACATAATAATTGAATGTCTCGTAGAAAAGTAAAAGGCAAAAGGACTCTATAAATAGTATTTGTGTACTATATATTTCCTTCTGATAGTGCTTAATATTTTAGAACTTTCTATTATAAATAACATTGAACAGCCAATGACGATGACAGCAAGGCTAAAAGTGGAAATACGGGTATGTCCAATTAAATTAGTAGATTCCATATTATGAAAACATTTTATACTAAATAGTTGATGAACCAATTGGTATCGTGTAATACTCACTGAAAAATTAATTTTACAGGTAGACGACGCGAATAAAATAAATACTTATACATATGCGTATGTCTGTATTTGACAAAAATAACGTTACTTGTTGTACATAGTTACTTGTAACTCATTGTAATGGTTAGTGGCTTCCTTACCGCCATGGCCTGTTCAATTATTTAGTTTGTTGTGTTTATTTTAGTTGGCGCCTGACGTAAAAGATCTTGTCTATATATTTATTACAAAAGAATTTGCTTACTTCTCTGTACTTAAGTATGTATGTAAGTACTGAGTGATATTTTATTACATTTTCATTTAGCACGTTACGCCATAGTATCATTTTATTTTTTTTTTATTTTTGTTAAGGAAATGCCAGTTAGAAGCGCAAAAGAATTCTGTTGTTTTGAAATTCAAGATAACTAAGGCGAGTTTAGTTAATACATCTGCAATTAAGTATGTATATGTATGAATTGTGTATGAAGGTGTCGTTGTATGGCAGCAGATTTATTGCTGGTTATAAAAGCAATCGCTTTGAAATAGGGAGATAGTACTTTAAGCTGTATGTTTCTTGAAGTATTTTGTAAGTGAAAATATTAGTTGTCGTGTTACAGCTTGTTAATAAGTAATTCATACATGAGGGCGGTGGGTAGTATAGACATGAGTAAGATTATACATGTCCACTGCGTTTAAAATAAAACCGCTAGACTGCAGATTTGGCGCATAATGACGTGCTTTTCGTTGTTATACTTTAAGCGAGAATTTTCGTTCCCCTTAAAGGCAACTAACCGGTCACATATGGTAGGCATAAGCAAGGAAGAATATAAGCCATTAGAAAAGACACAACGCTAAAGAGTTGAAAAGCTTCTTTGTAATTGGCCCTGCAACTGCCTAAGAGATGCGGTACGAGTCTGCCAGCATGTTAGTCGCTTACTTTTTGTGCCAACTGATGCCAGTTGGAAATGCCAAGTGAAGACAAATCCTTCTCCATCTGTTTCTCTGTTACCAGTACCGCGATCCTCGTTGTATACTTTCAGAGCTGTAGCGTTTTTCTCCATTCGTACAACATGGCCACGCTAGCCGAGTCGCTGTACTTTAATTCGCTGCACTATGTCTATGTATATCGTTGTAAAGTTCATGGACACCATCGTCTGCGGTGTTCGCCGTCGCCAAAGCGTAAAGTCCCGTAAAACTTCCGCAGAATCTTTCTCTCGAAAATTCCAAGATGATTTCATTGTCTATGCCTTCGCGCCATACGGCCATTCCGCATGATTTAAAGAGTGTGCTTTTTGTACGACCAACGATGACTTTACTTCTCAACTGCCTATTCCGTCCATGGTATCACACTTGTTGGCTAAAGAGATACTCCGTCGAATTTCAAGACTGAAATTATTATGTATGTGCGATATAGGTGGTTCCAAAATAAGCGAAGACGTCTACTTTTTCAAGCGTGTAACCATTAACATTGAGGTGAGTGCCGAGACACAAACACGATGAATAATGTTCCCCTTCTAGGGCCTGCCAGAATTGCCCTGATAGTCGACAAGGGTACGACCTTCACTTATCTGCTTAATGGATGAAATCTATTTGGTTAGCTGAAAGAATCCTGGCAAGGATATTTTTAATCAAATATTGAACAATTATTTTATTTTTTTTTGTTCCTTTAATGAACAAATTATATACCGATCGAAAGTATAAAGCCTATGGAATGTGAAAATGTTGGGTTTTCTACAGGTAGGTAATACTAGTAACTTTCACTCATCCATTTAACACATTATATAGGCTTTATGCTTTCGATTGGTCTAAATAACAATAAATAAATGAGTGCAAAAATTAAAAAGTAATAATTTTTGAATATTTAATTAAAAGTATCCTGGCCAGGATTTTTTTAGCCAACCCACTGGCGAAATATTTCCTAACACGTTAAATTTCATACAAAGTAGATTTCATCCGTTAAACAGATGAATGAAGGTCGTGCCCTTGTCGGAGCTCCTACTATTACTAAATATTCTTATTCATCTGTATACCAAATCTCCAGAAAGCTTCAGTTGCAAAATTTCTGGAGCTTTCCTATGAGTATTTTTTCAGTCGAGAAAATGCTTTCAGGTAACATAAACCTTTCGCAAATTCAAATTTGAACTGTATCCTTAAGTATTATTTCATGTGAATTCCCCCCTGAAAGGAAAGCTGAATCAGAAGGCTTTGCAACTCTGGCTATTCCATACAAAATAAAAAAAGAGTAAAGAGTCGAGTGTGGAAGGTCTATAGCTCAAAAGATCCAAAACAAGGGCTCCCAAAAAGCCTCTTCTTTCGAATATTGCCGGGTGGGAATAGCCTCTTTTCATATTAGTATCGGGAGGAGAAGTATTCTCTCCAGAGTACCGAGGGCAGGTCTTCGTTGCTTCTGTTACTTATGTCGATACAGTTTTTTTGCCGGTAATTTTCCTGTGTAAATCTTAAATCATTTTAAGAATAAGGTCTGATGTTTTATTAAACGGTGACTGCTACTCGACGTTTGTAAAAGAATGTTTTCATTTTATCGAATGGTAGCACGAAGCTTTATGTATTCAAGTATGGTGGTCACAAAACTCAATGCAAAGAAGTCTACAAAGAAATTTAATGGAACGCTGTGCCAACCTTCAAAACAACATAATTTTCTAACCGTTTGCCATTATTTTAGAGTCGAACAAGAAAAGAAAAAGACGCAATCAAAGGGCAACATTCTTTGGTAGAAACGAAAACACCATTAAACAAATAGAAATATTGCCGACAACAGAAGTACATATGTATGTATGTATGTATATACTGGTTTTTGCTATTTCTGTTTAAAAGTAAAACATAAGAAGTTCATAAAATTGTTATCTTATGTAAGTACCCATGATTCAATAATAAAAGTTTTGCTCAGAAACAGTTTTCTCGCTCCCTCTCGACAAAATCGGCTCCCTTAACAAGGCTCTGTGTGTGGGTTCGTTTGTGTGTGCAAAGCTTTTGTAAGGGAGTTAATGAATCATCCCAACTAGCACATTTGCCAGACAATTTCTGATATCAGACAAGTCGGAATAAAAAGTTGACTATTTAGACAAGTCTTATAGGTTTCGTACAGATTTCGGGGCGAAATGTCTGGAAAATTTTATTTATTTCCTTATCCGATATTTTCCATGATTATTTGGTCAGACATCTGTTAGATATCCGTCAGAATCGTCGGTCAGAATTTCCCACGTCGTGTCGGTTAGACTTCCTGTCAACCTCTCCATACGCTTCTCTGACCGATATCGGCCAAAATCATACAGATTTCGATTTTTGCCGACTGGGCTAGCTGGGATGGTAAGTACCCCCACATATGTGTAAAACAAAAATGTCATTCAAATCAAATTAGATTTACTAGGCGTATGAGCAACATAAATGCGCTGCCACATTGAGATTAAAAGCCGAAGGTTAATTGGTTAACAGTGGAATAAATATATCCAATATATATCAGTGTTCGTATGGAATATAGTATCTTCTGTCGAGAAGTTAGCTTTAGTATAATGCGGCATTCCCTTTATCCTTTAAACGACAAGGATTTTTTTGATCTGACTTAATAAGAATATTGACTTGCTAGTATCGGAACTATTTCTTGCACGTTTATTTGCCAAAAGTTCTTCAACGGCTCGGCGCCAGTGAATCATTCGGAATCGTATGCTGCGAATGCCGCATTATACTAAAGCCAGTCTTTCGACATAAGCTACTCTTCCTTATGAACACAGATTTTATTATTTACAATCAATTCTTAGAATGTTAGACTTATAATCGCATATATAATTTACTTAAATATCACTCACCTCTCTTGATGTTCTAAGCCTTCCAGACCATCGGCAATAACACTTTCGAAAACTTGATTCCGGTTGCCTAAGAGATGTTGTCGATCCAAATCAATCTGAAAAATAATAAATTCAATGATTAAATTGAATACAGTTTTTGGCTCGTTTTCTTTAACTTTAAAGCAGACAGAAAGATGTTTATGAAATACATGCCAAAGCAGAAATTCTTCGGAAAATGCTACTTAAAGACATTTTGCAGACAGATAAATACAAAGAATCTAAACTCCATTCACGTCCTTCGTCGAGGATTACACGTACTTTAAGGGCCCGTCACAAAAGCGACAAAGATAATTTCTTCTGAGGTTTTCTTTCATCTCATATTTACCCAGCTTATTTTGTTCTACGTACAGAATGAAGACATCCACGAAAATTTTGATCGAGTTTTTAGGGAAATAGTTTTAAAACTTGGCAGCGACTCTAAAATAATTTTTCTTTTAATTTTGAAATTTTCGCGTATATCTATGCAGCTTCGTTCCAGGGTGCGTCCAGTCTAGCTACGTCTGAGCTAATCAGATAATTTCCAGTGATAACTCCAATCACACAGCGAATGTCCTGCCTCTTTAGAATAAGTAAAGACTAACAGCCAGTTTCACCAAACTATTTAAGTGGAAATTAACTTTAATTTAATTTTTTATTTAAATCTCATTTTAATTATTTTCAGTTTCAATAAACTATTTATTTAAGTGAGTAAAAAGTGGTTGTAAAACAGACTAGGACTAGCTTTCGCTTTCATTTGTACTGAGAGCTTTTGAAAGCTTTGGCACGCTGTGTTGTAAAAGCAGGGCTGGTATACAAGTAAGCAGCAGATGCACAATGATCAGGTGATTAAACGTGTAACACCTCTGAGTGTGGTTATTCTGATTTAACTTTTATTTAAGTGCAGAGCATAGGTCACTTAAATCAAAATAAAATTGATTGGTGAAACCGAAATTAAAGTAATTTTCACTTAAATAATTTGGTGAAACTGGCTGTTAGTACATTGAACCTCTATGGCTGGCCACAGTTTTGTTTGGCAATATGACAGGTCGGTTTCATACGCCGCCCTTCATTGCTATTTCTATGAATTTTTCATTAAGTAGAATGTTTGAAGAGAGATGCCGAGTTCGTCAGCCCTTCAGTTGCCGTGAACGTGAGAGATCTGCGGCATTGAGCAACTATATAGCTACAAAATTTCTATATCAGAAGGGTTTTTGGAAAATTCGAAAACTTGCAATGAACGCAATGAAAGATGGTTATCAATTGTATGGGGTCAAAATCGCACAAATGTAGTGAAAGCCACCTATGCGTGTTGAAAAAACGTTATAGAGCCACAAAAAGTTCAAAATGTAAGGAATTAATTTATATAATAAAAATGTAAATGTAAATGTAAAAATCGAACTGAGTTCACAACATGCGGGGTTGTTACAGTTAATCCAGCACACAAGGGTTAAAAGTCAATAAACCGTGCAGCTTAGCTGGGGAAGAAACTTGTTTCGGCGCTCACCGCAATTTCAAAAAAAAAAACAAAAAAAACATAAACATCGCACCAAAAGTTGAAGGAGAAGTAGCTTGCAATGATCATTGGAGATTTTTGCTTATTTTTTTTTTTGGATAATTTTCGCTGTGGCTAAGTGTAACACCAATACTTAGGTGTGGCAGTAAAGGAAGTATTATTTTGAGAATAATATCATTTTTGAAGTCGTTTTTGTATTAAATACGGAAGGTAGTAAATGTAAGAAGCTGTTAGCCTCAAAAACCCGTTCACTTTGAAGTTGAAATTTTTATTCCATCGGAGTTCGCAGGTACTGTGTCTGCATCTTAGGGGAACGGAATAGCTTTTTTCGGTATATTTCTCTGCTGTGCATACATATATGTATACTGCTATGTATGCATAATTCGTATGACCTTTGTGTTATTATAAATTTGGTTAAGTTCATTTTTAATGCACTGCAACTCACCTGCATTTGTGAATAGGCGGCCGATGTGACACCGCCATAGCTGCTAAGGCTTACACCGTTCATATCGGCAAATCCGCTTTCCAAATCTGAAGCGTTACCTTCCATATCGTGTGGGCTACTATCGGAATCGTCGTCGGCTACAAAGAAATGAAAGATAAAACACTATTAGATAAACTCCAGCCAGGCAAAGGCATGTCGGAATGTCGGAATCTTTGATCTATTTGACAAAGTCGTTAAGTATTTACAAGAGAACTCAAAGGAATCGTTGATCATGTTTTGTTTAGTTTGTTTTTTTTGAGATCAGCTCAACTTCCTAGTCTAATGCGACTGCTGTTTATTGGTTAGTGATGACCACAGCTTGTCCGATCTTCACGAAATTTTACACTTTCCGCTTTTATTTATTTATTTTTTTTTTTTTTTTTTTTTGTTTTAGTCGCAAACTGCGCGTTATGCTTTCAGCTTCGAAGTTTTCCGTCGGTTTTTTGTTTTTGCGGTAAGTTGTCCTCGCCGTATGTGTATAATGAATGGAGTGACATTTAATACTCGACTGAATGAATGCGCGCAGAGCAAAGCGTTTCGTGGGTCCATGAGCATTACGCTTGCTGCTGTCGTCTGCTGGTTTATTTTTTTGAATGAAGCTGAGCTGTGCTGCATCAACAAGTTCCACACGGCGGCGCAGCAGCTGCTGCTACTGTTGCTGTTGCTTCGGCCATTAGCTAATACACTGGCAAGTCCGCCAGCGTGGAACAATTTGTTGATCCGCCTCTTATTTGTCCTACTATAGAACTCAGCGCCGTCCGCATTGTTGTTGGCGTAGATAAAAAGCTTCTTTGCTCATAAATTCTAACGACACATACACTTGCATAAATATGGAAACAAATTTACATATACTTATAAAAGATAAAAGATATTTATTCCCTTTAACGGTCACACGTCAGAAAAAAAAAGAAGATATAGGCTCGTTTCGCTGATAAGACTGTCGCTTGCTTGGACTTGTCGGAATACTTGATGGACGGCATAGGGTAAAAGGTGGCAGCAGAGTGGGACAGTTAAAAATAAGAAATTCCAACTTGGGGAAAAATGATTTTGACATTCTTTTTTTAGCAAATAGATTTACACATGAGCTGATCAGTTCGGTCAAGTGACTATGTGGTATGTTTGGTAAGATTAAGCGCTTCCAAAATAAAATTTAGTCTGCTGACTTTCCGTTGTATTTAAGTTCAATGGCTGCTTTCTTAGGTCAGTTACTTGCAATGCAGTCTACATACATATATACGATGGTCGTTTGGTAGTAGCATTGCCTGTACGTTTTGATCTGGACCTCCTTTCACGCATGGAACGTAATTTAAGAAGAATCTCCTTTAGTTAGTACTGGAGAATTTAGGGATTTTATTTTGTATGGAGAAGCTTTCTGCGGACCTAAATTTAATACCCACAAAGGTTTACATATAGTTTGCAGCGGCAGCGTACAGAGATTGATGAGTTGCTCATTAGAGCCGTTCGTCAAGAGGTCAGAGTCCGGTTCTTCTTAATCTCCCTATACGATCTTCTTTATTTTAGTTGTCCAAGACAAAATTGGCCACCACGCTAAAGATGATTTACAACCCAAATTTGAGTAATTTTCCTTACGCTCTAAATACCAGTTAATGAACAAACGTCGTTGCCTATTTTCATATACTTTGAGCTCCTGGGTTAGCTGAATTTTAGTGCACGTCAAGGAGTTAACTACCGTGCGCTTCTTTTCAATAATTCCAAGGACGGACATTCGCTGATTGCTTACCCAACCGCTTGTTTCGAATTTGGCTACCAAACTTTGGGCAGTTGACTTTATAGGACAACTACGTCTGCTGTAAATAGGCGACTGGCGCAAGGTTTGCACACACATAGACAGCAGGATAAACAGACATGGACAATGCGACATAGCCATGCGTCCTTTGAAACCCTTTACGCTTGGCTATCGCTTGGAGCCTTAGCGCTTTTGCTTTGAAATATACTAACGAAACTATTTATGTATTTCGGTCCAGAAAGAGAGATAGGTTCCTGTTCATTTAAATTTGTAGTCTTTTTCAATACCTATAGGGCCTCTCGATTCCCACTTAAAATATTTTGAGACCGAAAAAGTAATCTGGTATTACTTGATACCACTTCCATAGTCCATTTTAGAGCCAACAGTGACATTGAAGTTCTACACAAGCATTTTCCCTCTACTCTATTCTAATTTAGAACGGACCGTCAACTAAAAGTTGTTCTTGAAATCTTATTTCCCTGATCAGTAGAGCTGATGAAAAATATAGCTTTGGTTTCCAGCAGACTGGCTATCTGAGTACGTATTGTTCCAGAATTGAAGCACTTCACAATACGCCGCCATACTATCGCTCTGTGGACATTTTTTCTATCCCACAGGATTGGCTTCTCATTGCGCCTTAGTTTGTGACGTAACATTTGTCTTCTAGCTCAGTTTTGCTCAGAAACTAATTTGAGAATCGTTTTGTTGAGAGTACCTTCCCTCTTTGTAGTACAAAAAATATCCACTCATCTTTAAAAGAATTCTAATAAAATTTTTGTCGTCAAAAGTTGATTTTTCGAAGCGATAAAAATATCTTATGCCGAATTTCCACAAGACATTGAAATGACAAAAAACTGTGGGCATTAGAAAATGCCATGCGGAAATGAATTTAATGACTGCCTTTTAACGTAATGACCTAAGTTTTCAATGCCCAACTTTGCCATTAAAATTGTTGTCATTTATTGCCTAGTGGAAATTCAGCATTAGAAAATGTGGCGCACAGTGCTGTCTAAGTGGGCAAAAATCGAAAAATTCTTTGTCTGCAAGGTGTTCTCTGCCACTAAAAAAACTCAAACCGAAAGTTTCCTATAAAATAATCTGTATGTCACCAGAAAGCCACTAAAGTCGACAAATTTTATACTAAGAACTCTAATAAGAGCTTAGCCATTCGTAAACTTTTCACGGAAACAAATTTAAAAAATACATTCTTTAAATAAAATGTTGGTTTGAAGTTTTTTATTTTCATATAGATAATAGAGAACTACAGGAATAAAAATAAAAACACAGGGTGTCCGCATAGGTATTCCAGAAAAACACTTTTGTGTAAAAAAATTAAAAAAAAAGGTAAATTTTAATGGAATGAATAAAAAATAAATATAAAAATATGTTATTTTTTATTATTTTATTAAGTAGTACGGGTTTTTAGCTTTCGAAAGAGGAAATAAAAAACTGCTCATTTTCTGCACTTTTTAAAGTAATGGGTTTTTTGCTAATGCATAAAATCATTTTTTAATTTTTTCATTTTTTGTCAGTGCCATCAGATCTGCATGATTCGTTCTATTTTCAAAAATTAAGTGTCAGATTAAAACCCTTTAGACAATAGAGGTATGTTTTTTTTAAAGAGTTGCCACCTGTTAAAAAATTGAATCAAAGTCTTTTTCTTAACTACATGTAGATGGTTGCCACCTGTTATGAAAAGCTAATTTTATTGGAATTAGAGGAATAATTTTATTAAAATAGATAGGTATCACCATATGGGAGTTAGGCGAAAGAGTTTTAAAAGTTTTAGCTTGCAAATATTACAAAGAGAGTTGCCATCAGTTTGTAAAGTAAAATTTAGTTATACTAAAATAATAACTGTGTCAAACCAAAGGTTTACGACGTCGTATTTGTTATTTTATTACAAATACATATGTACATTGTCTATCAGTGATTTTTTCTGATTACATTCCTTTTAAATTACTGCACCCTTAAATAAACTGATACGGATATTGATATACATATTTCAGTTACCTTATTTCCTTAATTAAAGCAAATTTGATTTTTTAAACATTCTACGTTTAGCTTAGAAGTAAAGGATTTTGAAAACCATTTCTATTGATACCCACATTGTAATATCTAATTCCTTTACCTTATTAAATAATTTGAATAAAATTCAAAAAATTCTGTTTTAAAAAAATAAAACTTTATTGCACATCTGCAGGCCAATCCCTTACATTTGACACCTCCATTTTAAAAATAGAACGAACTATATGTACATACCTATGTAAATGCCACAAGAACTCAAAATTTTCAACTTCATTTAGCGTCTTAAATTGTACTACGAAGCGAATTTTCATTTAAATCCGCCCATAATTCTATTTTTGCCCACATTTTATATGGAAGGGAAGCACTGTGCGCCGTATGAACGTTATATTCAAAGTAGCAAACGTCGTGAAATGCAACTTACACCCTGTAAATTCTTCAATAGAAAAAGGAATAAGAGATTTCCCCATTAGCCTCCTAGAAAAAAATTCATGGTGCTCCTATGCCGGCTCCATCCAAGAGCGTTGGTTCCTGAATAGGGACGTTTACCGCGCATTCACCAAGCTTAAGCCCAAGCATCCATCGGCAAATACTGTTCTATCTTGGTATTGCGCTAATTTTTAAAGTGAACCAAATAGCTCAGTGAATCATCCTAGTAACGGGAAGAGATCGAAATTTTAACTATCATTCAGACAGACTACTAAAATCCGTACTACCTCCCTTGAAATTTCCTTAATCCAGACTGCCTTTTATTAGCCAGATCTATGGGTAAATTATGCAATCTTAGCAAATAATCTGTTACCAGGTGCACTCCAGTGTTCGGCAAAAAAAAAACACGTTCGGAAGTGCATGTGGATGGAAACCACCAAGATGGATTGAAAACCGTCCGTGGACCTGCCGTTTGATGGCTGACGATACTGATTCCTTGAACAAACTCCCCAACGTGGGAGTCATACGTAAAATATTGTAAGCCAACTAATACACCGATAAGATAGTGCAATTTCACAACAGAGCGAAAAAAATGTAAAGACTGCACTTAAAGCTTCAGTTGTGCCCATCTTTTAATTTTTGATTCTTTTATATAAAGCGATTTTTTTTGATTAGTTACCTTCTGCTAACCGATAATAGGCTGAACGTGCTATATACATCTTTGTGCCCGTTGAGAATTAAACAAACAAAAAACGACTGAAAAATTTCACAGATTTTATATTAACAGAACACGAAATATAGTAAAAAGGATACCGTGTATATTTTATTTAGAAGAAAGAAGTAATTTTTCGTCCTTAAATCGTACTACTTATTTTCCACTGTACGTCTGTTTTTTTTGTGTGACTGCGATCAACGCTTTCAATATTAACGCCGAATATTAACTGATTTAGTACTGTTACCACAACAATCGAGGTCAGCTTTTCGTACTCAATTTGCTACAAGCCAACGTTCGCTTCAACGAAATTCCGCAGCTGATTACAAAGATGACAAGGCAATCAAAAAAACAAAACAAAGATGAGTGAGTATCTTCTGTATCAGTTCAACGATAAGTGAATTGTTTTGGCGTGCAATTGTACAAATTCATCTGTGCACAAAGACATCCAGCACCAAATAATACCAAGTATAATGAACTCTTATCTGACTGTTTGATTTTTAATTTGTTTGATGTATTCATCAGCAGACATGATTTTATACAATAAAACGAGAAACACCCTCCCTATGATTACGCCATTAAGGGCCCTTATTTGCATAGGCCATTAGTAACGGCTTCGGTGTATTCGTCGATCCCTTGGAGTAGAAAAGAAATCGGCGGTAGTAGGGAGTTGTCCACTTCCCTAATCTGTACTTCGGCTATATCGGTCCCATTGATATTATTATGTCCAGGAACCCAGCAGAGCGGGGTTTTGACGTAACTCAGTGATGCCAGCGATGCAATTTGAATCTGAATGTCCTTGGAGTACAGACCCGAGTCGACTTATATATCGGAAATTGGTCGCCATCCAATCTTTCCTAATTGGAAAATGTATAGAATAGCCTATTTCCACCAAAAGCTTAACTGCAGTTAAGAGCTGATGCAAGTTCCAGGAATTTCAACACGGGGTGATCGACAAGATTTATTTCTTACTTTTTGCTATTTTAGTTTAAATAGTTTGTTTTGTACTTATTATGAGCAATTACACGATTCGAGTTGTAATCTTCCCTTTCCAATAGGCTTAAATTGCAGTTAAGGCTTGGTGGAAATAAACTTTTAGGCTAAAATCACAGCATGACGTGAGTTTCGTCGTCTAAGGTTGATTTCAGGGTGCTATAAGAGATTTCCAGTTTGAAGCGATAATAGCTCATACGAGAATCAATGTTATAAGGTGTCAGAGTGAAAGGAGGAAAGCGAGTGAGGTTTGTAGTAATTTGTCAGCACAAGCAAAATTTTTCATTGCCAATGCAAAAACTGCATTTAAAAGAAAAAACGGTATGTACAGTAAAAAAATTTAAACGACTATAGAGCATAATCCCCCTCATACATAGGCATACATATAAAATAGTAGCACTTTGAAGCCATATGGAATACTAGTCCCTTTTGATGCATGAGCTTTGCCTATGGTCTTATTTCCAACTGTGAAATCTCTGCCAAGCGCGCAAAATCTTCTATGATATTGCAACTACAAGATTGGTCCGGTGAATAAGCCAGTGAAAGTGCTTATAAGGAAACTCAAGAGCACAGATGAGCGTTTTTTCGTTATAGGAGAGCCAAGAATCCTCGCTATCCCACAGGATGAAAAGTTTTCCCGTACATTGGCTAAATGAGTTGTGTGATCTCTTGAATATCGTTGAAATGAAGCCATTGATATACCTACCGTGCTCCTTCTTGGACGGATGTGGTCGAATCTTTCCTTGTCGATTTGCAATTTTTAAAATTCGTCTTAATATTTATGAACTGGTTTTATTGAGTCTTACAGCTGCAATAACGGCCGCTCCGATTAATTTCGTTAATCGGAGGTAAATACAAGACCGCATTAAGCGTGTATGAGGGCCTCAGGCAAAGGTGCGCTTACACAATTTCATTTAGCCATATGAAGAGTAAATAAACACATGGAGTTTCTATATATTTCGGCAGCATCGCCATCGCACGTTTGTATGGGAGGTGCCACGCCCCCTTTTCCAATAGCTTCCAGTTTTCGCCATAAGTAGGGTATTTAAAATTTATGCAGCCGTGCCAAGTTTCAGTTCCCCAGCTTAGTGGGTTTAAGAGATATATGAGTGTCCTGAAAAAAGGGGCTTCCATATTTTATTGTGACGAATGTATATGTGTAGATCATCATTCTCCTACTGTATAAGAACGTTAGGTATATCCCGACCTCAGCGCCTCCTGTTGTGTAATTTTTTAGTCCAAATATTCCTTTTCGCTTGGCTAACAAATGTTCTAAATATGAGCCAAATCTGCAACTAAATGCAGTTTTAGGAGCATACCGACCCCTGCGCCACCTAGCGGTTCAGATTTAAGCCGGAATACTTCCCTTTAAGGTGCTGACATATTTTCCAAATATGAACGAAATCGGTCCCGCCGTTTGGTAGTTTAGTCACATACAATATACGGAGAAATCTTTGAAATTGTGAGATCGTCATGTCTCAGCTTTCTTAATTTTTTTGCAACAATAACAAAAAGATTTGATTTTTTTAAAATCGAAAAACCTTCCACACAGAAGATCGAAAAAAGTACTTTTTACAGAATTGAAATCGGTTCAGCCTTTTGGTCAGGCATCGCCGTCATACGAAAGACATTTAATTTTTATATATATAAGATGTATGTATGTTAATATTCGCATACGAATACTGTTTCGATCGGTTTATGACTGTTTCTAGGCGCTCCACAATTTCAAGCAAAAAAGTACTCGAAAACGGAATCATAAACGATTTTTTGTCCGGTTTTTCTTCGAGAAAATATCCAGTTACAAGCTCGTTTACGATGTTTTTGCTGGCTGGGTAGAACTGTGCCAAAATCCGGAATTTTATTCTAACTGCACAAGAATTTCATTAGTGGCATTCGACTATATTCTTAATAAAATAATGAAATTTGCCAGTCACCGAAAACAAGAAACACAAAAAATAGCAGCCTGCTTTGCCCCTTTGCCCTTTCGAAGTCACTGAAAGTAGCGGTGCTTTCCAAAACGTCAGAATACAAAGCATCAGACTCTTTTATTTCTAAACCGCATTAGAAGAAAAGTCTAACTTTTGCAACCTAGCAGAAAACTACCATCTAATCGTGGTTGCGTACATTTGGCATTACAATCTACTGAGGTTTAGAAATAAAAGAGACTATACTGATGCTCTATATTTTGACACCATAGTTTTGCTGCTCGCTCTCACTCTCGACAACATTTAGCGTTTTGCATAAGAATACAGTTGCAGCGGTTTATAGCTAGCGCCATCCTATAGCATCGCTTCTCGCTCCCACTCGGACATCAATGTAAGTCTGCCTTGAATCCGTTACGCCGTCCCCTATTAATTACCTTCAAGACCACAGCGTGCCCGTAATGTATCTGCTCCACAATTTTGATTCCCTTATTATAAGGTCCCCTGTTATGAATACTACTTGTGGTGGCTTCAAGTAAAACAGTTCGGTTTTAGGTGGGCTTAACTCGAGGCCCCTTTTTGTTTCGTCCAGTTGGAAACACTGCCCAGTGTCAATTCCATCAGCTCACTAATTGTTGGCAAGAATTTGCTGGAAATCTGTACACATTAAGTACTAATTGCCTTGGCGAGCTTTTTCTCCGAACGGAAGACGAGTTTTTATAAGTAGCGTTTTCATGGCAGAAGCTTAGTCATTGCCTGCCAAAGCAATGGATTTTGGTCGGAGCAAAAATTGAAACCTGGGTTGTTGTTGTTGTAACAGCATAAAAATAACTCAAAAAGTGTTGGGGACCTAACTGTCATCCGATTAATCGAACCCGTGTCTTATCGGGTTGTAGTGCACACCTTTAACGTCGGCTACGGCGGTCGCCAATTTTCGTAACAAAGTTGAAAAAGCTCTTCATTTACGCCTAACAAGCTCAGACACGCGGATTATAACGATCTGAGAACAGACATTTTTTAATTCGTTACGTTTTTAAGGCAAAACCTTTTTTTCAAAGGAAAGATACCATTTTCATTGAAACCGATTATCTTCCTTAACATTAAATGACTAACTACAATTGACACTGAATTATCATCATATAGATATTAGGATATGTACATATGTAAGTGCTTCCGGTGGTAAGAAAGAAGAAGTAAACATTTCAGTTACCTTCTCGTGGTCGAAATTCTGCAAAATTTTGTATTTCACACTTCAATAAATCACAAAAACCAAATAAAATCACAAACAAATTTTTAGTAATCCTCTCGCGTTGAATAATTGTCAGTAAATGTCAACCGAAATGTGAAAATCAAAGCCTTTTATCAGTAAAAATGATTGCCAGGTATACAGCAAATGGCAAAACTGATTCACAATAGATAGTGCAGATAATTTTTTTTAGCAGATAACTAAGCAAATTACACACTTAGTCTACATCCATTCATCTGCGCAGCAGTGAGTCATTCAAATGAATATTGTTTGGTATGTAAATGCGTTTTAGCAAAAAATACCTAAATAGTTTTATGACTAATGCAGTAAATGCGCTTTACGATTCGATTTTGCGCTAAGCATTGGCAACCCTAAAACTTCACCTCAAGTACTCTTAATCTTATCAAACCAAAATGGTAAACACCCTTCTCCACGGCATCCTCTAACAGAAAGTAAATACTCGTAGCAATAATTGGACCGAATATTCGTATATGAATTTATGTGAGCGCTACAGATACATACTCGACAGGTGAGAGTAGTCACATTCGTCAATAACTTTTGCAAAATCGACGCATTGCTATCATTCGTTATCAGCAGCTATTGTTAGCTTATCATCTTTGTATGTAGACTACCAAATATAGACATACATATGTACATTAGGGTGGTCCAAAAATGCATGTGATAAAGTTAAGTCGGAATTTTTGTACTCTCGCCCCCTAAGGTGGTTCTATATCGAAAAAAACGTTTTGCTTTTAAGTGGCAAGCACAATAACCATGCCGAGTTTGGTACAAATTGGTTGAACAGTTACCGAAATACATACATATATGTGATCATAAGTGGGCGGTGCCACGCCCATTTTCCAAAAATGTATCATAAACGTATTTCCTGGTAAAGAATTGTTGCAAGCATCAATTTTGAATAAATTAGCTTTAATATATACTGATTTACCGTTATATGGGATGAGGGCGTGGTTATTGTCCGATTTTAAAAATTTTCGGCCTTTGGTATGCTGTGCCAAGGCCAAAACTGTGCCAAGTTTGGAAGAAATTGGTGCAGCGGTTACCAAGATATACACATGTAACCAGAAGTGGGCGTGGCTACCCCCCTTTTCCAAAAATTTATAATATTCTTATTTTTCGTCTAAAAATTTTTGTAAACATCAATTTTGAGTGAATAATCTTCACTTCTTCTTCTTCTTCTTCTTTTTTGGCGCTGTAACCGCCTAAGCGATTTTGGCCGAGCTCAGCAAAGCACGCCAGTCGTTTCTCCTCTGTGCCAACTGACGCCAATTGGAAACGCCAAGTGAAGCCAAGTCCTTCTCCACCTGATCTTTCCATCGCAGTGGGGGCCTCCCTCTTCCTCTGCTACCACCAGCGGGTTCCGAGTTGAATACTTTCAGAGCTGGAGCGTCGGTGTCCATTCGAACAACATGCCCAAGCCAGCGGAGCCGCCGTATTTTAATTCGCTGCACTATGTCCATATCTTCACTAGTTACTAAAATATCGCAGTTTTCGTATTTTTGAAATTTACCGTTATATGGGAGGTAGGCGTGGTTATTGTCCGATTTTGCCCATTTTCAATACCATCCGTCCTACGCCCGAAAGAAGTGCACTTACCAAGTTTCGTTAAGATATCTAAATTTTTACTCGAGTTAACGTGTGCACAGACGGACGGACGGACGGACAGACAGTCACCGCTTAATCGATTTCCCTTTTCATTCTGATCATTTATGTATAAATTTGTCTATATCCATCTCGATTCGTTTTGCCTGTTACAAACAACCGTTATGTGAACAAAGTTATAATACCCTTGTGCACAAGTGCGCTCGGGTATAAAAAGCAACTTTTCTTAGAAATGGTTCAGAATTCTTGAAAATCAATATTAGTCGACCTGAAAACTCTGTTTCTCTTTAGGAAATTTGCAATAATAATATCCAATTATTTTTTTAACCATTGTTGCATAGTAACTATATTTTATAGGTCCGCCAAAACCTCTAGAAAATGCAATGGAGGAGGGGTTAAATAAACAATTGGGTATTGTTACTGGAAGTCTCCTGGAGAGAACCAGAGTTTTCCGATCGAAGAATATTGATTTTCAAGAATTCTATACCATTTCCACGAAAAGTTGTTTTTTCCCCAAATAAAATACATGGACAATTTTGAGCACTTTCAGCTACCTCTAAATATTGTTTGATTTCAAAATAAAAAAAGGGTTATATTTTTTTCAATAAAGAACAATCCTAATGGGTGAGAGCATTACAATTACATAATTGGGCCACCCAAATCTACATACATACATATTCCAGCAATCAATGTTAACCAAGTCGGTGGTCATGTCAACTTACCGTGTCTCATTAGTACGCTGTGCTGTGGATTACGTATGATACGTATTTGTCGATCAGGATGTTGGGGTTCGCCAAATTCACCGCCAATATCCTTGGGCAGTTGCCAAAGGGCACTACGCTCTTCGAGGTGATCGCGTGGAAAATAGAGCGGCGCTAGCACCTCATAAATGCCACGTTCGTGTGCACTTACACACAATATCACAATTTGCGTTAGATATTTATCTAAGAAGCGTCGAATTGTACCTGAAAGGAAAAAAATGTAGAGATATTTAATTGCATTAAAAATGAATAGAATATGAAATATTTACGCAGCGCTATGTGGGCAGCTAAGTCGGCTGGGAAACTACTCTGATTGGCACTTAAGTTGCTAATAGCGATTGTACGTAGATTTAGTTCTTTAGCTTTGTACAAAGCATTTCTGAAAAAAGTAAATGAAAAATATACGCATGTATGTATATTATTGGAAATTAAAATTTTCACTTTCTGCAGAAAACCCACTGCAAAAAATAGAGTAGGAAAGTAAATGTCTAATATCCTCATAGACCCTGGCTGAGAACAATGCTATCCAATTAATCTGGATACCAGGGCACATGAGAGTCGAAGGAGATGAAAAAGCTGAGCAGTTAGCCAGAATAACTACTGCCGCGACATCGATAGGACCTGAGCCCCTCCTTGTGATAGGCGCTTACACGATAAAGAAAGCTAATCAGAAAGGAAAATACTAAACTGAAAGAACTCCACCGGCGCAATAGCATGGGCCTCGTCTAGCTTAAAGCTTACTAGAGAGCTACAACCTAAAGAGATACAGGCTACTCATAAACCTCCTTAAGGATAGTCTAAGAATTATGACAGGTATTTGGTATGAACTGAGAATACAATAGACATACTGGTCTCAGTGCTTACTCTATTTATAACTATCTTTCTATCAAAATTTTTATTATCCGTTTGGAAGTACAGGGCATTGCAAAAAAAAACGAAAAAAAGCCTCAAAGTTAATAGTAGATTAAAGAATTTTAAATGTAGCCAGCTGCAGAGACTTTTGTGATAGCTCGCCGTCGTCTACCGTCTGGCAGCATTTTGCAACTAAGTATGCCGGGGGTTTCGTCTGGAGCTAGCTGAACCAAAAACCCGTCAATTCAGAAACAATCGGGAGATTGTCACAGAAACTCCTTAACATTTTCTGTAAAAAAAAAACGGCCTGCAATGTCACTGTGACCCTAGACCCAATAAGTCTCCCACTTTCCATCGTAGCAACTGCAATCTTAGTGCCGGCATTGCTGCTTGGCTTGGCGCAGAAATACGGCAGCTGAAGCATGAATCAGGCAGTTCATGACAGAAAAAACCTTCTTAAACTTTACTATTGAACTTCGACCCATTCACCCCTTAAAGGACTGCGGTAGCTTTACCAGAAATGCCTAAGGATACGATGCTAAGCACTAGAATAGGCGCGGTCCGGAGCGCTGCGTTAATTACTACAAATGTCGCTCTCTTTGGCTGCATTTATTACGTGTTATTTTATAGCGAATTCCACTAAACAGTGACCACAGAGAACAATATGGGTTTGATTATGGTTTCCTACAACCAAGATATTACTTCTGGAGATATTTAGTCCACATCTCTCCCCCATGGTGCTCTTATAGTAGTATAGAACAACTTAGACTTATTATACCCTCTCCTCAATATTGGACTCCCCTTGACGCTTTCAGAGAACAAAGTGGAATGCTATTGATCAATGAAATCTGGACATTAGGCACCTTGCGTCTCTTAGTGAACAAGAAGGGCTCCGTATTTCTAGGAGTAATAGCAGGTCTGCAGCTATCCGACGAATTTGTGACTAACCTTAAGTACCTCCCATACGATTATACAGAGAGTCCACATCGACACCGTAGGCGATAACTCAACACCCTCTCCAGGTCGTCATTCTCTTAAATTAGACTTACTAAGCTTAAACTCATTCGGTGGCCTCAGATGTCTGATGTGACGTCACGCAGGAAGGAATTATTACATTTCTCTAAAACTGAGGATATGAAGACCTTGGCGGCAGTCTTAATAACGAATAAATGTTTATAAATATGGTGTGGCTTGAGAACTTTCAGTTGTTTGGAAATCTATGAACTTGCCTCAAAACGTTAGTTCCTGAACAGATGTCCATTTTGGAGCCATTTGAGAAGTTCGGAATATTTTCATCAGATTCCTAGTTATTGCTGCCAAGGAAGTGTACTTTTTGGTCACAATAATTCGGACAGTCTTGACTCTTATGCTCTACCCGACTCTATTTTAGGTTAAGGCGAGATCGTTGTTTGGCTTCCGTAGCCTATATAGCCTATGACAAGTCCTAATCTTAGGCTTCCCTTAGCTATAAGGCATATGTATATCTTATGTACCGAACATTTGTCCCAAAACTGGCAGTAAATTTGAATCTTTAAATACCTCGACACCAGCGCCACCTAGCGGCATCGATTCTAAAAAAATGCTTGTTATCACCTTGTTAGGCGCTCTCTGCTCTTTTACAACCAGCCTACAGAAACTTCACCTGAAACTTCGTTTTCGCTGGACCCACGCGATATAGATACGACAGAATTGAAAGAAGTGAGCTCAATAAGGAACCGACACAGAAACTGATAAACTACAATTACATAAATGTGGACACAGTAATGGTAATGACAAAAGAGTTTCGAATGGATATTAACATTTTTCTTACAATAATTATTAACAGAGCCCGCTTTACATTCCACTTACCTGTAAGAGTAATGCAGTGTACTTTCAGCAGCACTTTTGAATGTCTCCTTAACAGCTGGTCCGACGGTGTGTAGCACACACTTGGCTGACAAATTGTAGCCACGAGTGACGCACACCTCACCAGTTCGGCACTCTATGCAGAAAAAAAATAAAACAAAGTTTTATAGTGAAATTTCAAACAATATTTAATTAAGTGAATGTACACACCTTTTAAATTATTGCTTAATTCTTCTTTTAATTGATTACCGGCAGCTGCATAAATGCGTTCGGCAATTGGATTAGTCTCGTTTTGTGTCTCCTCGATTATGTTTGTGATGCCGTCCACCTCGAGTGTGGTTATATCCCCCTCCCTATAGAATGGGAAACAAAAAAAAAATCGTTAAACCAAATCCGTGGAAGACGTAATTGAGAATGTTTAACATATATGTAGAACATGCAATTTTTATATACTATTTAGTTTACCACAGCACGAAGCGATTGTTGACATCTTTCGATAGCGGAAATGGACTGCAATTATGTCGTGGGCCGCCCAAAGTGGAATAATCCGTTATAGGTAAACGGGTATCTGTCTTCTCTGAGCCACCCCAGACTGAGAGTGTGTCAAATTTTACTTTCTGCTTTGAGAGGTGGACAAATGAAGAAGATGAGAAAAGGCAAAAAAAAAAAATAAATTATTATTTATTAAATTATCATATTTGTTGTAAAATTGTTGGAGGCGTTTTTAACTTACGCACAATGTCGAGTCTGTCGACGTCTTACAATCCTCATTGGAATTGGAATCAAGGCGCATGTCTCTGTAAAGATAACGGCGAAAGGGCAAATAGAAAGAATTTTATTAGCAATATTACTAAGGTAAATATTATTTGCCTAAATATAAAGTATATATGTAGGTGTTACGAAATAATAATGTGGAGTGTAATGAAGGATTTATGAATATTGATTGGGTATTAAGCAGATACATCAATGTATGTTTGCACGCGAAGATATTTTAAGATGGCTTAGAGCGTTTTCTTGTTTAAATTTATTGGGATGACCAAAAACTTTTACAGATACACCCATTTAATATTTAGATATTATTGGCTGCCAGCATTTAGTTATTCTTATGTACTTTTATGATTCAAATTTAAGCAGCTTCGTCATATACCCTCTAATATAAGAGTTGTTTGAAAGCGAAAAAGGTCAAAGCGGCGTTCAAATAAGACGCTTTTCCAGGCAATTTTTGAGGCGATTAGTTGAATCAAAAGTTGGCTGCACCCCAACTTTATTAGAAGCAATTATTTGAAAGGCCGTTCACACCAGGCGATTGTTGCTTTCAACTAAAAGTTGCCTGTAAAATTGCCTCATGCAATTTTTAAACAAAAAAAAAACAACTGAATTCAATGCTTATATAAAAAATTTGAGAGTACCTTTAATTTCTTCATGATTCAATCATCGGCACTAAATGAAATTAGTATGGGACCACCTTTACGATAGAAAAAAAGAATTATTGCAACGATGGTCGTGGCTCAAAGTCATCCAGTAGCATATGTATATAAAAAAATATATATATATCCCGCTGAATATCCCAGTTCGACCTTTTGTAACTGATAACAGTATGAGTTTAAACAATCTACAGCTGCTAGATAACTTCCACATAGCACTTAGTGAGCTTTTTATCCTCTCTTTGTTGAGGGCTTTGATGGTTGAAGTTTGTTAAAACCGTATTTTGATCAAATATCCTCTAAGAAAATACGAAACTTTACTTGGGACATACAAAGTTTGTTCCAAAATCTTTCATTATTTTTTGTATCGAGGTTTTGATATTCTATATATAATGAAACTATAGATATAACGAAGCATTTGTCCAACCACTTCGACATAGTTTAAGAACTGAAGGAGTACACATGCAATCTCAACACCCAGATGTATCAAGTGTTCGGAGAGAAAGCTTACCCTCAGCATGCTGTAATTGCTCTGTGACGTGTCGATTTTCCATGGCTTAACTGGTTACAAGGTTTGTTTTTTTTTTAACTTGAAGTATGTATGCTACTGCCACTACGTAAATTTTGCCTTTGAATTCAAATAATAAGTCAGGTGCCGAAAAAAGTACAAACAGTTTTCCAAATAAATATGTACATATATATAGCGAAATTTCAGTTTTTAAGGTTAAAGAAAGGTTGCGTTCCCTAACTCGCATGAAGTTGCAAGAATTTACCAGAAAACGTAACCGTACTAGGTTCTCTGGCAAAGTAGGGGAAAAATGGGAGAGTAAAATCGGTTCTCTCTTTGTCAGATATTGAAATATTTTACCCGAAAAATTTTTGCCGGCAAAATGTGTTAAAGTTTCAAACCATCAACGTTGTTCAATGTTGTCAAAACTAATTGAAAGTTGAACGAGTAATTTTTAAGCAAAGAACAAAACCGACTTCAATTCTCGTATAAAAATTTAAGATTATCGTTAATCACTCCACGATCTAATGATCGGATTTAAACCCAATTAAATTCCTTTAAAAAAAGAATTATAGTAATCGGTTAACGTGGTCCACAGTAGTGCGGTACCATTAAAAAAAAACATATTCCGACGAATGGATAACCTTCCTCCTTTGTGTGAAGTCGGTTATTAAGCAAAAACAAAAGTACATCTGCATTTTCACCTTATTAAATACATACATATTTCGTAGCGAAGATATATCAAGTTATGTAAGTATTTTTGTTAATTTTCTTGTGTATTTTTCGTTGGCAGATCACCAAATGATAAAAAAAACAGCTATGTCAACAAAAAATGGCGTTCACAGTGCGTTTGACAGTTTTACCAATTTGTAACCGAAAAGCGTTCCCGTACATTTAGGGTTTTCTCTCTTTCTCTGAGAGCAATTTTGCTTTTTGACAGTTTTACGGATTTTATTCGGAAAAGTTTTGGACGAAACTGTCAGTTAGGTTTTTCACACCAGCTTGGTTTATTTCAAAGTTCTTGTATGATTTATGAAATTAAAGCCATTAAATTTTCTATGAAAATGTTGGTCTAGTAACAACATACAATTTTCACAATACTTTATAAAAATAATATTTGGCTTTGCTCGATATGAATTACGACGTCTCGTAAGCCATGTGTAGCGTTGAACATCTATCGAGTATTCGAAGTACTTAATGGAATGCCAACTTTTGCTGGCTAAATTTTAATTACGTTTAGTATCGCTTAACACACTGCAAATAACTGTAATTACGTTGATTAAATTCCTGCATATCATGCAGGTTGTGCAAAAACAATATAACCCTAATAAACTTTAATAAGTCTGAACATTAAATGAATTAAAAATGTGCGTCGCAATTGAAGTGTATATACTCTCTAGTCAGTATACCCATCATACATATAGTACATATAAATATGTACATAAGTATGTATATACATACGTACATACGTAAAGGGTGGTCCAATTAAAGATTTAATTTAAAAATGCAACGGTGGCTAATTACAATTTAGCTAGTGCTTATCACCTTTTTTTACAAACACAAAAATGCAATAATTGCAAACAACAAAAAGTTACGAAAAGCTTAAAAAAACGCCCAAAAACAAATAAAAAGCTTTGAAAAATATTTAAGAAGAAATTATTAAAATAAGAAAAGAATCTTGATTTGAAATACTTATATAAGACATTTAGTTTAAACTTAAAATAAAAAGTATCACCAAAAAATTAAGAGTAAGCAGAAAAAATTTAAACTTACCAAAAAATTTAACAAAAAATTAAAGGAATACAAAAAATCACAAACGATAGAAAAAAGTAAAAAATATTCAAAAAAATTAAAAACAGTTATAAGGAAATAATGGAACCTTCATAAATAAAAATGTTTTTGTTATAAGTTTTGGTTGCTTGGGTTAAATAAAAAAGGTTACCCAAATACAATAGAAACATTTTAGAAAAATCAACAAAAACACCTAATTAAAAAAAAATAAAAGGCAAGCAAAATTGCTTGAAAGATTTGATTACACACAGGTGAATCAGGAGCTTATAATAAATAGGCTTGACCAAAAAATTTAAGCAATGCAAGAACAGCTTGAGTTTAAGTATTTGCATATATTTTGCGCAGGAAACTCCGATATTTTTGCCTTTCATAGCCGGTAGTTTCAAAAAATTATCGATAAAAAGTGAGCTGAAGCTCAGACTCAATTTTCGCACTGAGCAAGTGAGTTCAAGGATTTATACTTAAAATCGAGTGAAGGTGAACTCTTTTTCGCTCTTTTCCGACTTTCGAGTTTTTCAGATCTCTTAAAGATTTTTTCGAACCTTTTTGATATTACTCGGAATCAGGATTTCTCGGCACTTTTTTTGGTATTTTTCAGAAATTTTTGGTTATTTTAATGCATTTTTCGGTTCAAAGAAACATTTAAATTTTTACTCTGAATCTCTAAAAAATAAAAGCTAAAAGTATGGAAATATTAAAAGTCTAGAGTTTATTAAAAGTTGCTGCCTTTTATTGAATAAGCCCGGTAAGCACCATAATACACGTTAATCACCTGTCATGTGAACGGAGTCTTAGGGTTGTAAATTCTTTACAATGAGATGAAATTTTGAAAAAAGACATTCGTGACTTGGCGAAATTATAGAGGAACAGTTGACGCGACGCACAGTGTTTCGACTATATGGAGGCAGGTGCTCTAGTTTTACTTAGAAATAGAGAATTATGAAATTTTGTAAAGATGGAATAATTGCCACGCCCTCTACTCTTGTGGGCGGAAACATTAAATTTCATCCGATTTCGATGAAATTTAGTTTGTAGTCTTTATTTTATTAGAAAAACCTAAATATAAAATATGGCGAAGACTGGATTACTATAACGTTCAAAACTCACAAAAAATGTGGGCCCAGTCATTAAATGTGATGGAATTTTGGGTAATTTTCGTTTCCTGCTTTCCACTCTCAGAAAACAAAGGTTATACAATAAAATGACTTAGGTGTCAATACTTGATTTTTTTCCAATATCTGGTGGGATTTTTTTATTTTCCAAAAAATTCTTTTCGCTAAATTATGCAAAAAGAAGCTAAAAATCAAAAATTAAGAAAATCAAAAATTACATATATTTGCAAAGTCGCGCGCATAGATCAAATTATATATTCGAAAACCACATACAATTCTTTAAAATATTAGTCTAATTTCAAGACCTGACCGGTACTCACATTTTTTTTACTAATAATCTTTAGCATCTACATTTCAGAGTACATTTTTTGGTAAGAAAATAGAAAAATACCAAACAAACGATAAATACCTTCACCTGAATATTCCAAGACATTTAGATAATTAATTACAGTTGAATAAGGAACACTTTCTGTAATGGGTTCAGCGCCAAATGCAACTAAACTGATTAGTCGGTATCGCGCCCATTCCCGTATTTTTTTTGGAAATGTATCGTTCGTGAAGAAGGGAGGTGAGTAAATAATGTAAACTTTGGTACTTATGACTTTTACTATTCCCTCTCTAAGTCAAACCGGTTTTTTTTTTACCAATCGTCACCATGACTTTTTTCTACCTGCTTCCATATAGTCGAAACACTGTGCGACGTTACTGTATTATAAACAGGCACTCTGTGCGGCCCTGCTTATGCTTGATTTCAACAAAGCATTAAATGACAAACAATTTTAATCACAAAGTTCGGCATTTAAAAAGCCGGTGTCCGTACGTTAAAAATAAAAGTCATTAAATCAATTTCCACTCGCCATTTCTTCAATGATGAAACATTTTCCGTCATTTAGGTTATTCCAATGCCTAGTGCAATTACTCAAGAATACTAATTATGAAGCAGTATTGTGAAGACGAATTAGTTTCGATCCAAATCTTAGTTTTTATAATTTTCCTTCTCTTAACTATTTGAAGTACTCTAAGCCCCCTGCATAAATAAAAATTTTGCAAAAGTGCACAAAATGATACAGTGTTAGCCATTTCGTGGTTTTGTGGTTGGGGAGCTGTCAAACTAAATTGACCGACCAAAGTCATCTTTCAGTAAATAGTCTGGCAGTTACTCGTATAATTTTGTTATTTACTAGCAACTGCTCGTTAGCTTCCCGGCGGCTAACAGGAACTTTTGCGATGAAAGAAAAACCAAGAAATTTTCATCAAAATTTACATTTTTCAATTCGATTTCTTAGAAAAATTTTGAGTATGTAGTTTTGCAGCCCATTAATCTGTGGTACATAAAAATAGATTTTGTGTATGTGTGTTCATTAGACATCTGAATTCAATTATGTGGTTGTATATTTAAAAATAATTGTCTTATACTATGTTCACGTTGAGCCATTAACTCGAGTTAATGGGCCATTTTGGAGTTAAACGGTTAACACTAGCCGTCATCGATTCGCCAACAGTTAGCGAGTGGCGAAACGAACGAACTCAATGAGGTACAACCAAACTCGCTATCGTCTATCCGTGCTAGCTAACTTTGTTGTTGTTTTCACATTCAAAATTCTTCTTTAAGCGACCGGAACTCAAACATAACGAGCGAGAAGTGGCGAATCGATGACGGCTACTACTCATTAACTCGGAGTTTGCCATACAAATAATTTTAGTTTAACTCGCCTCAAACACCACTTTTATTCGGAGTTAAAGCGAATGCAACCCTTTTTTGTACCGAATTTGGTTTGTGTTTTTAATAATCCAAACCTGCAACCAACTTGCCGACTGTTATACTAGGTTCACATATAAGTAGATTATCCTAATTTTCGAGCTTAACACCCTAATCTGTAATTATAACAAGAGATTAGCCATATAAAATTCGTCCCTTGTTAATCTGTAATTATAAAATAATCTCAGATTTAACCGATAATTTTTCGGTGTCCATCCTAGTTTTATCGATTGTTTTTGCGAAAGAGAGGAGAAATGCCAAATGTAAAAGTAAACAAAAATGTACGCTAGCAAGAAAAAGAGGTTTGTAAAGGTATTTTTAATAAAATGTTAAGTTAAAATATATTTATATTGCTTATTATAGCAGAAAAATGTGATCACGGGGGCACAGAGAAGAAACATAACTTTTCCTTGAGATGTGAGAATAACAAGCACAACAAATTTGACGGCTAATAATCTGAGATTTGCCTGTGTAAACGGGGTGATTAAAAAACGAGCTTTGTTTGAGATAATATTGATATGTGAACATAGTTTTAGTTAGAATAGCAACAATCTAGCTTTGAAAAAACCAAAAACGCACCTCGATAGAACTTGTTATGCTGGCGGAAGTAAAAAATAAAGAAGACATCAGTGGTTAAAGTTTTTTTTTTTTAATATTAATGTCTTTTGAACAACATAACCTATTAAAAAAGGAATGACGTCAAAAAAAAGGTAATTAGGGGATATTTCACTTGGTGTACAAAATGTTTTCCTTTTTTTATATTTTTAAGCCAGAAATACCTAAAACACAAAAAATATATAAATATATTTTTTTTCAAAAGACGTTTATTTGAAAGGGTTATTATCTTTAAATTAGCATAAGTACTTTTGTGATCGGTCAAATAGTTTCCGAGATACTATAAATATAAAAAATATAAAAGTTTAAATTTAACCTCTTTTATTGGCTTTGATTTTTATTTGTGCCAAATAATATTGGTATGGTTGAAATCAGCACGAAAGGTTTTATAGAGTCACATTTTTTCCTTTTTTTTGCGGAACGGTCGGTATTCCAAATCACGGTACTGTCGAAACCCTGCAGTGCGGAAACAGGCTAAATGTTAATAAAAAAAAGTAAACACACAAAGGAAAACAGCAACAGGTTTATTATACCCACTGGGAAAATAGGTAAGCACCTTCCGAGGTAAGCCATGTTTTCTTTCAGTTTTTAGTACCAAAATTGTCATCATGGCTAATGTCATCTACTAGTAAAGGGCAAAATGAACACCTCCGAAGACACATTACGTTGTCAGTTGCAAAATAACGTGCAGCCGAAGTTATTTCCAAGCACCGAACTACTCCGAGCGACTGCTCTGCATTACACGTAACTTACTTTGTATAGCGGCTCAGAAGTATGTCTGATACCAAATGTACATTCTAAATTCCTACTTACATAAGGCGGCCATGCCTTTGTAAAAGTAAGGGACGTTCGGCAGGGAAATGGTAATGACTGCCAGGTGAAGAGTAAGTTGCTAATAAGGTATTATTACGTGCTCCTAATTCCCACTGGGACATACATACATACATATACATATGTACATTAGGGCGATCCAAAATAACTAAACTAACGAATTTGTGGCCTTAAAAGAATATATGTACTGCGATGAAAATTCTCCCATTTGGAAAAATTTGTATTCCAATTTTCAAAGGTGTCGGTGGACATTTGAAATTTTACATGTAAATTGTATGAAAAAAACTTTATTTTCATTAAAAATGTTATAACTATTGAACCGTTTGAGGCAAAATTCGACAATCAACTTCAGGATAATTTTTTAAAGAATTTAACGCCCTACAAGAATAGAATTTTATCTCAAACGGTTCAATATTTATAACATCTTTAATGAAAACCAATTTTTTTACATGTTATTTATATGGAAAATTACAAATGCCTAACGGCACCTTTTCAAATGGAAATACACATTTTTTTTCAAATGGAAGTGTTTTATTCTCAGTAAAATGATCTTTTGAAGGCCATAACTTTGTTGGGTTAGATATTTTGGATAACCCTAATATACTATATGTATATTGGTATATAAATGTATTTTTTTTCGTTGCTCAAACAGCATTTTTGTGTAAATTATTTATTTAGTTAATTATTTTTGTGCGATGTAAATTACTGTCTAAATTGGCTTTCTATTAATTTTCAGTTATCATTTATTATGTAAATATAATAGACTAGAAGTGAGCTTAAAAATTAACGCATACATACACATATTTATGTACATAAAATTTATATGTATGCACATACACATACATCTGGCACGACAGTTTACATATTAATTAGCCATTTTGTTAGCTAAAGTCCACTTAACACTTTTTTCTTAATGGAGTATTAAACGAAAAAAAAACATTTGATAAAGTAATTCAATTAGGACCTTTTGCGCTGATTAACACGATATAAGTATATATACATATATACATACGTATGCACATGCAGGCAGAATTTTTACATAACGCATAGACCTACAGACATACTCTATTTATAGGTTGTCACGTTTGTGAGTATGAAAAATTTCTAAACCCCGCAAAGCTTTCATTTTTGTTTAGTAGTCGTTAGGCAAACATTTGTGTCAGCACAGATAAACAGAGAGATTATGTTAATAATTTATACAAAACTGAAGTCACAAATAGCACCTTTGACAACTTGTTTTGTGAGCTTAAAATATTATGGTAAACAAAAAATTTTTATCGCTAGAAAAGTTGAACAGCAAAATGTAGAGAAAGAACTGCGAAGTTCCAGAGAAATGCGCGTAGTGACTTTGTATTGAATCGAACTTGATTTATGTGCATACTTTACAATTCGCCAGAAGGCAGAGTAATTGCGCTAACTTTCGTTTAATGCCCAGTTAGAGAGACACGTAACATCATTCTATTTTTAATAAGAAATAAGCAGTAAACTGAAGTATGTATCTATATACAAACATATGTAGTTATTGTTGACGTCATTGTTGCGATTGACGTGCTTAAAAAAAAAAAAACGCTAAATTATCTTTTATAATCAACACATGTTACTAAGCTATCATTGCTTTAGAATTATTTTCTAACTGATAAAATATGACTTTATTATAGACATACTACATTTGTACATACAGTTGGAGCTTATCTACAGCTGCGCATTTTAGAAAATATCTTGAAATATGGTTTATTGGTTTTCATTTGCGTGATTTGTTTTTTCTTTAATGAAAGTTTTTAAAAATTGTTGTTGTTGTTTTTTTGTAGAGACACTACTAAGCCCCCGCCTATTTCGGTTCAACCTTCAATTATTGTCCTCAAGCTCAACTAACGGTAGGCCCAGTAAACGGGCATTTTCAGTAGGGTCGGACCAAAGGGAGAGTGGTGTTCGTTGAGTGGGATTGAGCTGGTAGTTGGTGTCGTGCGGGGAGTCTCCACTTGCCGTATACTCAGGGGGGTTATTGGGGTCGAGTCCGGACAGGTAGCTGTTGAGGCGGCTGCAGTATCCAGACCGTAACTGGGCCAGGGTAACGTGGGTCTCTCTTGGCAGTTGAAGCTCCGTCTCTGTCTCTGGTGATTGGGCTCCGATCATGGCATTTATAGGCCGGGAGCCTTGGTAGGCGGTGACCGACTCCCTATGAATGACGTGGATGACTCGCCGGTACGTCGTCGGGTCCAGTGGTTGTTGGACCGCATCCTTATATGTGAATAGACACCCTTTGACGTGCCTGGGCGGAGGCTCCTTCTGTAGTAAGAGTCTCTTAAGGTGTTAACTTCTGTGGTACCCTACTAGAAACTGCTTACAGAACATTTTGTTGCACTCCCCTGCGAGCATTTGGGTGGTGCTCAGTCGACATCAGAAGGCACCTTGTCCGGAGTGCGGCGTTCTGACAAGTCTGTAGCTTCGTTCACTGCGTCCATTTTGTCCCCGGCGACCAAACTGGTGCAGCATAAATTAGAACCGGCCGGCTAATTGCCTTATATGTTACCAGCAACGTTTCCTTGTCTTTGCTCCAGACATTGCCGGCGAGCGACTTGCGAACATTGTCGCGGCTCTGTACTTTGTTGACAACTGCGGTTTTGTGCGTGGAGAAGGAGGGCCAGCTATCAAAGGTGACCCCTAATTATTTGGGTGCTGTCGGCGTGAATGCCTAGTTAGACCCTGACCTCCTTCGTCCAGGTGGTGAAGAGCGTCGCCGTTGATTTCGTTAGTGAGAGTTGCAGAGAAGAAGCGAGAAAGGCTGGAGAGATAGCCGTTCACGAACAAACATATGAAAGTGCCTCACTATGACAATGATGTTCTGCTGACATCTGAAGGCATCTTATAGGAGTCTTAAGTGCGGCGTTATGACAGTCCTTATGCTTCGTCCACCACGTCATACCAGTCCCCGGCGACCACACAGGCATCGGCGTAGCCAGAATGAAATTTAGGGTGGGGCTCGACCCTATAAAGCTGGCATTTCAGGGTACTANGGGGGGGGGGGAATCGCCCCCCCCCCTGCCCCTACCTGGCTACGCCCATGCACACAGGCTGTTAGTAGTTTATAAATAAAACATTTTCACACCGGAATGGCTAGGAGTTTTCTTCATCAAGTGTTGTGGGTTCAGCGATCTAAACCAATTTAGAGTAGGCTTACCCTTTTTTTATCGACGTTACAGAGTTCAGCATCCAATCGAATTATTATTCGACACATGAAGGCATTCTGTGGTAGTATTATACCTCGAACTTCTAGGGCGGTAACAATCCGTGTCATAAAGTCCACTCTGCTCTAAGATTCATAAACTTTGAAGCTGTTGCTTCTGAAATGGTGTATTCTAAATCCTCCACAATTAGCAGTGCTGTGTGCACCTTTTCCCATCATATTTTATCCTTATTAAGTAGACAAAGCCTCTTATATGTAAACCAGTGGTTTCCCTGCTAAGAGTCCTCGCTAGGGATGATAACTCTACCATAAAGACCAGTGGGGTTTTTCTTATTTCAACGCGAATTTTCTCCAAAATTGATGGGGAGACCAGTTTTTACAGGTATTTAATAATGAAAGACGGGACAGATTTAAAAAACCTTTCATCCCATCCCAACTTCTACAATCTGCTAATTGTTTAACCCTCCCTAGTATGCACTATCTCTTTATACATATGTATAAATATATATTTGTGTTGTATACTTTTTATTAAAATGTGCATTCCTATTGATTGCCAAGTCTTCATTTATTCCGCTGTATTCTGGTAACTTCCACTTTACGCCGGTTTTTTTTTTGGTAAACAATAATACAATATATGTATAAACATAAACACACATACATACATATAAAATACAACCAGTATTCTTGTTTGTTTTAAAGTGGTGATATCACCGAGGATCGTAATTAAAAATAAAACAAAGTAACCAATTTAAAAAGGTGTGCAATCGTTCTGCCATTTGGTGCTTTTTGCCCAAAAACTCAACGATATTTTCATAACTTTTGGCACAAAACCTGTTACTGCTTTTGGTTTTTTCGTCTGGCTCATACTTGTCCTTTTTTTTGGCGGGTCATTTTTTACGCGCACATGTAAATGAGATTTGTAAGCGTGCGTGTCGCGCCGGGTGGCGTTAAATTTTTATTTATTTATAAAAAAAGGCGTTTTTCAGTCAGAGTAGCGTCTGACCGAATTACGAAAAAAAAAACTTCAAACGAGTATGTCACTCGAAAAAGTATGTACTATGTAAGTAATCGTGTTTTTCCATTACAATGTGTACTACATACTCGTATGTATGTACATATAAGGCATTTTAAATTAATTTCAAGGAAACGCTCTGAGTCACGTGGGTTCCTTTATTAACTTATTTGTGTTTGTTTTGAAAATGTTTAGCTTTACAATTTTAACGAATTATTATTACTTTAATTTTGAGCGTCATTAATTTGGCGATTAATGCAGCTTTATCGATAAATCGTTTTCAATTTTCATTGTTTGCAAACGATTTATGAACATTTATAAATTATCCACGTGCCCTTTGTGTTTGTGCAACAAAGGTAAATAATGTGGAAAGGATTGATATTTTATTTCGGGTTCAAAGGCAACTCTTCTCCAGTGCGAACAAGTAAATTTATTCGAGGAGAAAAAAGAGACTCGTAGTTAAAATAAAGGAGCGCATTAACAAACATACGTATACATATATACATACATACATACGTAAACTGGAACAAAACTTTTTGGTACATAATTCAAAAACAGGACCTAATTTTATTGATAATCTTAAAATTAGACATAATTTCAAGGCCATTTAAAAATTGGACATCAGTCCGAAGCAGCGTAAAAAACGACATAATTATTTGGTAATTAAAAATCTGGACATAGTTTTAGATAATTTTAAAATTGAACATAATTATATGGTAACTAAAAAACTGCTCACAATTTCTTGGTAATTTAAAAATGGATATCAATAGTTATATATAAATTATGAGCACATTTTCTTGTAATTTAAAAACAGGAAATACTTTCTAAAAACCTGTGAACCTGTGAAAACTGGTCATATTTTTTGGGTAACATAAAATTGTGCAGAAATTTTCGATTTTTTAAAAGCTGGGCATTATTTCTTTGTAATCTAAAAACTAGTCATAATTCTTGAAATTTAAAATTGGACATGAGTTTTTGATATTGTCATGACTGGGTATTTTTTTAGCGTAAAACTGTATTTGAATTTTCAATAATATAAAAAACTCTATATAGTTTCTTGGTAATATAAATTTGTAATAATGTAAAAACTGGACATAATTCTTTGGCCATTTTAAATATAAATATTGGCAATTCAAAAGCCGGGTACCATAGTTTAAAATTGGAATACATTTTTGGTAATGTAAACACTGGACATAGTTTCTTGGTAATATAAAACTGTATATTAATTTTTAATAACTTAAAAACTGGACATACTTTTTTGGCCATTTAAAAACGTGACCCAATTTCTTTGTAGATATCCTAAAACTAGATATAAATTGTTTTGGTAATTAAAAGAATAGAAATAATTTTTTAAAGCCAGATATGCATACATAAGTATGTAATTTTTGGATAACTTAAAAACTGAACATAAATAATTGTTTGATAATTTAATAAGCGGCCATCATATTTTGGGGTAATTATTAAATTGGTCATAATTTCATGGATATGTAAAACTAGACATGCGAGTTTGACAATTTGAGATGTGGCCATGATTTTTGGTAACTTAAAATTAATTGTTTTATGATGTGAGTTTGTATTTTCAAAAGCTGGATTTCAAAAGAATTAGCTCTTATTAAGAATTTTCAGATTGTTCCACAAGCATACATATCCACATATGTATGTATGATATTCTCAGCGCATTTTTTCATAGTTTTTATTTTTTTTTTGCCTTTCATTAATCATTGTCGCTTTCTAACGTATAAGAAAAAATTGAAAGCGTGCTAGCACGAAATGTTGGCCATATGGAAATGTATGTATGTAAATGCAAGGCACCACTGAAAAATCCGAAATGGTATGGTTCTCGTTAGCAATGCAAATTGGCTTTGGCAATTTCGTGATGTAAAAGAGGCGTTCCTATCGTCTTCGGCTCCGGATGTAAAATGAGCTCTTAAAGGAAACACCAGTTAGTGCACGAAAGGAAATTGTTGGTATTTATACTTTGTAATGAAGCAATGCGATTAAATTATGGCGATTATGGCTGGCGCTCTTGGATTAGCTTGTAAGTGATCGTTTTGCTATTAGCTGTAAAAAAAAAATTGTGGTCACTGCAGACGAAGTTTCCGATTTCAGAATGTATGAAAGCTTAGCAGTAAAAAACTATATATCCCACTCTGGTATGTGTATTTAAAAACTGTAATAATAATTTTTGGGCATTTAAGTTTTGCTAAATAAAAAATTGCATATTTTTTATGATTCGAAAACAGGTGATAAAATTTGTGTATCTTAAGGACCGAACACTTACAACATTGGACATTGCTTTTGGAGCATTCAAAGACTGCACACAATTTTTGGGCTTTCATAAAATTGGGGATCTTTTGTGCAAAGACATATTTTTGCTAATTAAAAACTGTCAATTTTTTACAATTTAAATCTGGATAGTGCTTTCGGGACATTGAAAGACGGCAACTTAAACCTGGACATACATTTTTGTTAATTTAAAAACTTCATTTTCTTTTTTATTTAACAGAGAACTACTTTAGGAAAATTTAAGGACTAGACACAATTTTTGGCTTATATAAAACTGGTCATATATTTTTGGTCATTTTGGATATGGAAATAATTTTTTCTTCTTCTAAAAATTGGGCATAGGTACATTTTTGCTAATCAAAAACTGTAATTTTTTACTTTCGGGACATTTAAAGGCTAGACATAAATATTTTGCCATAAAAACTGGACATTAATTTTTTATAATTCAAAAACTTTTGGTGTTTTAAAGCTGGAAATCGATTATTTTTAACTTGAAAACTGTACATAAATTTTTGATAATTTTAAGAACGGACATAATTTTTAAATAATTTAAATTAACTAAATTAATTTAAAAACATGTCGCATCATCCACGGATTATTGCTAATACCAAAGGAATTGAGCTGTGCAAAACTGCAATATCGCCTGATAGTAGTTGAATACTCAAGGCGGGAGTTCGAGAATAACTACATAAGTTAAGGGTTTATGTTAAATTTGTATTTCAAAAATCAATTAAAATTTGATCTCAAAATTATTTCCAACACTTCCCTGTTAGTTGTTTACCCTACGTCTCCATTTTCTACTAAATGTGTCTTAACATCTGCCAAATTCCTATTTAAACTTTCTCTCGTTTTCTCATGTGAGCAACTTGCTGTCTTAACATATCACTTTCAAAATGGCATCATGCCAATAAGATCGATTTGTACCCAATGTAGATGGCGCGGTAAAATGAAAACCGAGTTGTCAAACTAGGAAATGCCAGCTTATGTTAAGACAGCGTTGGTAGGAAATTCGGCAAGACAGATATGGTTTAACAGAATTTCTAGAAGGTGGAGACGTGGGGTTATGATTCGCTAGGGAAAACGGCACTTTTTTCAGTGGGGGGTTCCCTAATAGACTGAAGTGTGAAATTCCAACCAATTAGTTTAAGGCTTTACATTTATCTTTACATAAAATATACTGTATTTATTTATTAATCTCCACACCAGATGCAAATTTATCATTGTACATATGTATCCATGTTAGCTTTCTCCATTTATGTGCATTCCAAGCAAAACATTTACATTTAAATTATCTATATGCATACCTACATTAGGGTGGTCCTTAAAAAACATCAAATGAACGATTTTTTTAGTCTCACTCCTCATTTTGGTTCCGATTGGAGACGGTTAAGGCGTGCCGCAAGTCGGGAAAAGTTCAGATTCTTCTATAGAGACTCAAAAACTTAAAATCAATTTTTTTCATCTAATACCCAAAATCGATACTACCATAGTCAAAGATATCACATACACATTTTGGTCTCAATCGGAGTCCGTTAAGACGTGTCGCAATGGGTCAAAGGCCAGAAACCTCTATGGAGACTAAAAAATTGATTTTTTTTCATTTAATATCCAAAATCATCGACTTAGGGTTTGTGGCTTAGGAAATCTGATGTAAAAAATTTGCTTCCTACATTTAAGGACTACCCTAGTATACATACATATATGCAGCTATTTATAGCGAAAACCAAATGATTTAAGTACGTGAAAATGTTTCGATTTATGTACAAAAGTTAAAACTGTAATTAAGATCCAGTGGGCGGAACAGGCAGGGTAAACTGACCAGTTGAGGTATGTATGTATGTGAAGTGTGGCTGGTGTTGGATGTCACGTCTTATTTCTACAACTACTGGCGTACATGTGATTGTATGTATGCCATGGAAGTGTTTACGAAAATTACGCATTAAACACTTACATATATGTACTTGGTATATGTAAGCATTTATGTATGCACATTAGGGTGGTCCTTAAATAATCAAATGAACAATTATTTTCAGTCTCACCCCCTTAATCGGTAATACCACGGTCACAGATATCACACATAAGAGACCAACATTTATATGTGATATCTTCGACTATAATAGCATCGACTGCGGGTTTGAGGCTTAGGAAATCTGATGTAAAAATTTGCTTGCTACATTAAACAACTGGAAACTGTGAGGTTGTAAGGTACATTCTACGAAAAATTTTAGAAATCGTGAGTTTTATCTCTGGAGCTACCACATTGAACTGGGCCTCGGAAGTCGTGTTAGTCATAAGATAGCAGTCGATATGCTGCTCAATTTTGCGATGTCGGTCATTATTTATTCTAATAGCCAGGCGGCAATCTCCTACCAAGGTTTGAATTAGCTTACCAGTCCCTTGACGCTCCGAGTGTATTTCTGCTGCCTCATATATCCGCTGAAAGAACGATACATGATTCTTTTCTTGTGGTTGTAAATATATGCACACAGCAACTGAAAGAAGTTTTTACACTCTGAACCGTTTTAGTTTTCACAATGTTTTCTACTTAAAGTTTTTTGCTAAAAAAATCCATTCTTTAACCAAAATCAAAAACAAATCTTAAAATAAATTCAAGAAATCTTCATCAAAATTTCGAACTTTTATTCTGAACTTTTGGAAAAGTGCGCAAGCTCAAGCATCTAAAAAATCGCGTGGATATTTAGTATTTTTTTGCCGCCAGTCTATTACGGATTTTTTTATAAAACAACTGAAATTTATATGAACTGGTGTTGAAATATAAGTTATATGGAAAATAGTGCAAAAAGTTTTGAGCGAAAAAAATTGAAATCAATGCGATTTTATTACCACTTGAAACGTGCACTTTTTTAAAAGTTCAGATAAAAAAGTTCGAAATTTTTATGGAATTTGTTGTATATTTCTAAATTTTGCATAAAATTTGAAGCCTTGAATTCTCTTTTTTTTTTGGTTTGCATGAACTGAACAATATTTTTATAAAAAAAATAATCAAAAAATGTAGACTTGAAAGAAATTGCGAGTAATAACAAAAAAATTCAATATGCGATCACTTGTTTGAGTCACTGTATATCATAAAGTAAAATTATATATGTATTTCAAATAAATTTTCCGCTGAAAAATTCGGCCGGAAAAATAATTAGTGCACCGCGATGAAAATATAAATATAAAGCAATTTGAAAAGAAAGAAAAATTATATATTTTTTTCTGAAGTAGATAACACCTATCCTGATAAGCTCAGAATGCAAGCCATTACCTGCATACAAAATTTCATCAAAATCCTTAAGAGCAGTTTCCGAGAAATTTATGGGATTACATATGTAAAAGAATTGCTCGTTTAAAGTCATAAGATATCCCTAGAATTCACCAAATTTTTCGTCCATTTATAGAATTTTCAGTTTATTTCATTTTACTCTACAATAAGGAAATAAATACATATCGTCGATGTTTTTGCAAAACCGCCCATCGCCCAATTGCAAAAGCGCCTATCTTACGTTACTAAAATGTTACTGGAGAGCGAAAAACGGTTTATTCTTTGAAGGTATTGCTTTGAGAGGTATTATTTTCTCTAGCTATTATGTTACAAATCTGTTGTTTTAATAACGATTTAACGATTTTTATGCATAAATCTCGATGCCTGGAGTTCAGGCATTTTTGCCACAACGGCCATTTAGGCGGTTTTGCAAAAACATCGACGATATGTAAATATGTAAGTTCGAAGCAGTCGCTAGGCTTCAAGTAATTATAAAGTCGTAGGTACATATGTATGAAGGTAAGTACGTAGACAATTATGTATGTATATAAATATGTATGTAAATACACATACATAAGTGTTTACTGGCTAACAGATAAAAGATATATGTTCTTAATACATATAACCGGTTTAATTGAGGCTATCAGATGCTTTACAAGCAACGAGTAACGCGTAGTTCCCTGAAATTCAAGTAATCGACTTTGAATTAAATTCTGTGTGTCGGAGAGTATTGCATGCATATCGTAGTTAAGTTCATGCCCGAGAAACTTAAGTGCCTCTAAATATTTTATGTAAGTTTAAAGCGCTGTCTAGCGATTGAAATGCATGTAAAGAATGGCATGGAAGTAACTAACTATTTATACATACATATTTATAAACTGTTTTCATGCACTTAAGCATACATATGTATGTATGTATGCACATATTTTTTTTATAAAAATACGTTTTCTTTCTTTTATGCATGCATAACATACATACATACATACATACATATCAGTGGAGTGTATACTTTTGTGTGGCTTATTTATAAATAGTCAAGTCATTCAATGAGACACAAATATGTATGTATGTATAAGTACAAACTACATATGCATACATACAGACATACATGGCACTTAAGTGCTGGCTTAGAGGCATGCACAATGCACAAGTACATACGGGTAAGTATGAATGTCCATAAAATTGCCGCGGTTGATGGCCTGCAGCAAAATGCAACCTACAAGGCGTAATTGCCATTTTTAATGGTTCTGCATTGCACTTAAGCTCGCACTTCAAGCTGCACAGTGGGCAAATGGGCGTGCAATATTTACTAGCTGTTGGCTGTTGGCTTTTTGCTATGTAGCTGGCAGCTCGTTAGTGACTCGAACGTACGAGTACTTCGTATTCGTAAATATACATACATATATCTACGGTTGTAAGTAAATAAAAAATCCGGCTTCGATAAATACCTAAGTACATATGCACATTTTAGCTACATGTGTATATATGTATGTATATATTTTTATACTGAAAGAACTTTATTTTCAGTGGATTCGCTATGGATCTTAAGTACAAAAGAAAATACATCTATTGATATCACAGTAGAAAATAGTCAGTAATTTTTTCCCCTTAATCTTTTAGGCATCGATAAGTATTTTCGAACCTTACACAGGATTTATTTCGGATTTTAAGGTTTTCGGAGGAATTGTCAGGATTTTGTGGTACCCATCCTTTAATGTAATAGTAATAGACATTTCGAACTTTTCTTGATATTTATTTCGGATTTTAAGTCTTTTTTAGACTTTTTAAGATTATCGAGGCTTTGCGGTACCCTTTGGGCTTTTTCGTTAGTTTCTTTTTTATTTCAGCGAGTTTTTGTTGATATTACAGTTCCACGTGAGTTTCCGAAAATGTCCCTGATAATTGAACTGAATATAAAATCATCGTACAGTTCCATAAGTAACGTAACTCTTCTTCTTACCGTTTTTCCTGGCAGGCTGTATGTGTGTTTTTGGGTAGTGTATTGGTGCTTTTGGTTCAGTGTGTTAGTGTATTTTAAATTAATTGTAATAGAAATGGAAGAAATTGTAATAGAAATGAAATAAATTGTAGAAGATAACAGCAAATGCCAAAAAAAAAACAGGCGATCTCAGCTGTAGGCATTTTTTGGCAATCAGCTGATGGTATTTTTACTTAGGAAACTGTACGATGTATAAAATATTATATTTTTACAATCCCAAACTTAACCATGAAACCAAACTGAGCACTGTTGATAGCAGTGTGCCAGATCGGACCAATGGCCAGGGAAGGAAAATTATTGATCTGAATATATAACGGGCAGACTTATGGCGTTTTCGTTTCTACAAAAAATTTGGCTTTTTCATTGCCTTCTCCTTGGCGTTTGTTCAAAGAGGGCAATGAAAGGGGCAACATTTTTCGCTAGAAATGAAAACGTCATTACGTATCGCAATTAGTGATGCCAGAAGTTTTTGAGACGACCGGCTATATGAGAAAAAAAAAAATTGGCTAGAGACGGCTAGTTATTTTTTTCAGAAAATTCACGTTTTTATTATTAAATAACATAAAACAAAGCACAACAATCTTAATTAACATTTGTTTTCAGTTTGCAACGACCATCTATAAGATGTTTTTGTTCGTTTGGCACTTATCAAAAAACTGAAAAGTCATCATCACATCACCCTTAAGAACCGTAAAAGTATAACAATTTTTATATATAGCACTAAGCATTGTTGCCAATCATAAATCTGCTGAAGGCTTCCTGAAGTAACGGCTCAACTGGCAACACTGATCACAATATATATTCATTAGGGTCCATCTCTTTCCATACACAATATAATCATAACATCGGCACTACTGTTTCATCGGAAATTTAAAATTATTTCGGGAAAATATTAAGATTTAACTGAGCTGGTCCTGTTTGAAAACACTTTCAAAAGTCGAGTTTTTATAAATAAAAACTAATACAAATATTTTTTCTGAAAAACCATTCAGATTATAGCAGAGTTTAAGTTTAAAAGCTCTGCAAAAAAATGTACAACAATTTTATCGACGGAATGAAAATAATGGATTTTTACGAAATATTTTGGCGGTAATTTCGGTGGGTAAACAGCAACTTTTATGGTGATGCACCCTAATGTGCATATGCTTGAATTTGCCATGTGTGTGTTTAAAAGTGAACTTTCACTTTGCTTGTGGTCAAACGAGCAAACATAAGCAAGTGTAATCAGTAAATAAATATGAATCTTGGCAGTTATAAATTGTGCATACATAGGGATGTACATACATATGTATGTATGTACATATGTAATTACAATATGTGCATACTTATGTACTAGTTCTTCAATATTTACGCCTCTGGCTATCTATAAAGTTGCTGGTGATTATAGTTTATGTAGATATTTTTATGCGATACATAAATAAAAATGGCTGCATGCAAACATAACATTTTTCTCATACTTTGACGTTCACATGCAAATATGTATATACATACATACATATGTATATGCTTACTTACATATATATAATTAAATGCTTATGTATGCAGATGTGCATGTATGTATGCATACATATATCTAAATATGCACCTCAAAGCTCGCCCATGTGAATATCATTACGTGTAACAGTTACTGTGCGATTTTCGCCTCTTCTGCTGTAGTAATTTTCTACACATGAATTCTTATATGTATACTTTATTGTTTTTGTGGTTTATTGTTGTTGCTTTAGGAGAATGTACCCAGCAAAAAACACGATTACCACAGAAGTTAAAGTGAAATCGAATTTGTCGATTGGAATTGCTTACCCTGTCGCTTAAAGAAGGCATGTCAATGGCCGTAAGCCCTTACCCGCAGCATTACCTTCAAACGAAGCGAGAATTCTCCATGGATCCAGAATCCAGAGAAGCGAACAAATGCCTTGCAGAGAAACTAATGCAGAATGCCCAGATAAGTACATACTTATTTATGTATATTAAATTGAAAATAGAAAATACAGATTGTCTTTAAAGATTAAAATTAATTAAAATTTTTATAAATCAGTTTTTATACATACATATGTATGTATTTAGGTATTTAGATTTTACTTAAAAATCGGTATGTACATTCATACATTTTTAATTAAACTTAAAATTGTACTTCCTTACTCATGTATGTACTTTCATGTACTTCACTTCATTGATTGACTTAATTTTGGCTTTAAATTGAACCATGATACAAATATTTAAAGGTAAAACCGCTCGTTCAATTCGTCGGCCATCATTTATATTTTTGAAGTTTGTCTACTTTATAAAATTGAAATTTTCAGAGCGACTCAAATGCCAAATAAAAGTAAAACAACCCACCATGCAAAACATGAGAAATAGGCAACAATCGTCAATGGCAACAAATTGGCGACTCGCCGTTTTATGGCTGTGGTGACAAATCGGCAACATCACTTCCTTCATGTCAATTTTGAATAAAAAAGTTCTCAAAAATTCCGAAACTTATGAATATGGCGTCAATAGTATTGGCCAAAAGCATCTAAATTATGCCCATGGACAAGATTGAAAAAATAGGAAGTCTCACAGCGAGAAAATGAACTAATTCCGATTGTAAGTTGCAATTTGGTATACTAAAAAATAAATGAAGTATTAAGAAGAATAAAATTATTCCAAATATCGCCTGAAGCGATAAGAAAAGGACTCATTCAGGTAATAAGAAAACGACTCACCCAGGCGAGTTGCCTTCGACGGACCATTTCGAGCGACCGGTAATAGTAAATCGATTCGATGGCAATATTACCGGCAATAAATTTGTTTCCGAGGGCGACACGTTTTCTTATTGCCGGCAACACAAATTGTTTGGTGGGAAAAAACAAATTGATGAAAATATTAAAATTTTCTTTTATTTGAGACTGAAAGTGAGAATGTATACATATGTGAGATTGAAAATTCGAAAACATTTTTGTTATGTTAGCAAACTTCAAAAATATTCAGGCTGCCTCTCAGCGGTTTTGCCTTAAAAATTTGTATCATGAATTGAACAAAGCAAAACATAATTTTTATGCGATGGAACTTTCCACAGAAAGTAACGGTAGAAAAGAATTTTTGGGTATCCATTCTATTTTTCAGCTGACTACAGTCAAGCATTCTACTTTGCATTCCCCGTAATGAATCAAAGCAGCAAAATTAATTAAATATTGTAGAACATTCTGCTATGCATTTCCGGCAATGCCTAAAAGAAGCGAAAAAAATAGAAGACATTATAACCGCAGAACTCCACAGGCAAACACCGATGGCATACAGTTTTGACGAGCAATATGATTGCAAGTTTTTGTGTGTGGGCACTTTGATGTCTTGAAATAAGTATTTGCCGCATGACGCCACCAGACAATATTCTCTGAATTTCGGTATTTAAAAACATTTAAATCTTTAAAAAACTTGCTGAATAATTTCCTAAAACATAATCATGAATAATCCAATAGGGAACAGATTTTTATTTTGATTTAATATCAAAATTTCATCGATGTTACCACCAGCACGCTTTCTTTCAAATGAAAATATGGCTGTCAAACTATCGAATTGCCTGCAATAGATGTCGAAGCAATAAGCGCTGACATATATTGCAACCCATGAGAAATAGGCGGTCTTCATTGGAAATATATTTTGTGACATGGTTATCACGACATCAGTGTTTTCCTGTGGAGACGGGGCCTAAGGCAATCCGTTCTAGAACACGTTACCACTAAAATCGATTACCAATTTTTTGCTGGGTACTTATACGTATAAGTGTATGTATGGATCGATTTTTGTATATAGTGGTTTGTCCGTTCAAATGTCCAGCGCCGTAAACAAAATGCCAAGTCAATTAGTAGGTATGTAGTTACAATATTTACAAACAAACAGTCAGTGACAAATATTTAGTCGCCAGAGCTAAGTTCTAGAGTAGTAGTTTGTAAAGACTTGTATGTATATACATACATACATATGTATATATTTGTTTACAAACACAAATACATTGTCAGTTATTTGCGCAGTCACTTATTCTGCAGTTCATTGCAATCGATCTTTCCGCTTTCCGCCTGTCATAATGCTTTGTTAATCTATTAGAAAGTATGTATGGAAGTAAGTATGTGCATATACATATGTATGTGATGAAAATAATGGCAATGTCTAATAACTGGCATTTCTCCATAAGATACATAACTCAAAAATCAGCACCTGAAATGTAACTGTTTGTGGAGCATACCGAGCATTTAATATAAAAACATCAACAACAGCCGTTTTCTAGTTAGAGATACATATAATCATAAAGAAAAAATACTTGAATTAATTGCTGATAAATCCTAAAAAAAGAATTTATGTCAAAATATCGACAATAATATTTTTTGAGTTGTGCCTCTTTTGAAGCGGGATCTGCAATGTTTATGGTATTTTTTTTTTCTTTTTATATTAATTTCAGCAACTAACTTTAATGGGAAACAACGAACGGAAAATCATTAAATGAATCAACCAACGACGAATCATTGACCAACAAACCACTAACCAGTTAGCGATGGACTCCAAAAGCATTAAGCAAATAACTGCAGAACTAATAAAATACATTAAAAACCTCAAATAAAACTTAATAAAGAACATTAACAACAATAACAACTTATACAAATGAATGTGCACACTCGGCCATACAAACGAGTACCTACACTCCCAGTCATTTGAATAGCGCACCATTGTGATCCTCAGTATGTATGTACAGTTTTTCTCTTGTTAACATTCGTTATTTTTTTTTTATAAAAATGTAGCATATTCTGCGTGTAATTCCGATTTTAAAACTTTATACAAATTTAAAAAACAAAGGGGTATGCTATCCTAATGACCTGCAGTGCATAAGATAATAATATTTTCCTTAACGGTTTTGTAGCCGATGCAATTTTAGTGCAAATTGCAAAGTCCAAGAGTTTTTGAATTTTTTTTTGTTGACAGTGTCTTGCATTTATGTACTTCCATGCAAAGTATGCTCGACAAAAATTTTTATATGGAAGAAAATGCACAGCACCGTCAACAAAAAAAAAAATGTCAAAAATCAACGGTATTTTGTACCCACTTTATTGTACTAAAATTGCATGGACTTCAAAACTGAATACGCGAAATTTTTCTAAAAATGTTATTAGCTTATGAACTGCATTTCATTAGGATAGAACACCACTTTGTTGGCTTGTTTATTTCAATTTGTATAAAATTAAAAAAATCGGCTGTACACGTAGAATATGCTACATCTATAAAAAAAAAATAATGAATATTAATTAAACAAAAGAAAAACCGTACATACTGAGGATAAAAAGGGTGTGCTTTTCAAATGACTGGGAGTGTACACACAGACGTATGCGTCATTTTAGTTATACACATATGTAAATACGTTTGCACAGATATTTAAATGCAACAGTCGCGCCACATTTGTCATTGACTGCTGCAGAAAAATGGGCGGGCACAGGCCATTGCACGCCTGCTGTAAGGTATTCAATTGGCGCATTGATCCGAAATTGCTCCACTGCTGGCTAAAGGATGATAAGTATGTACTACGTTAAATGTTTTTAATTAATGCATTTCTATGGCTGCGCAGTTGATTGGGTTTCAATTTTATGGAGGTATAGTGGGAATCATAACTATACGACACCCACATATGGGCAAGATTGGATCATTTACTTAATTTTTTTTATGTTTAGTGTTTTTTTATAAAAGTGCAGTATATTCTTTAGCAAAAACCGTATAAGTCCAAGTTTCAATATTTGTGCAACATTAATAAATAAAATTATAGTTAAAAAAAACTAAAACCTCGATATTATAATTTCAATTCGTACTGTCATCAGGTATGTAACTTGGGAATACAAATCACTGCATCTTTTAGGCGCATCAATATTACATAGTTACATCCCGAGCTAATAAAAGGTAGGTAATAACAAGTAATTTTTAGCAAAAAAAAAACCGACTTAAAAAAATATATATATATCTATATATTTCATGATCCAATGATCGGATCTA